>NW_015656152.1:1710097-1721424 GCF_001515625.1 Sinocyclocheilus rhinocerous | reverse complement strand
AATATTTCCACATAGTGAGGTAGATATGTGGGGGCGTGTTAGAACGAGCCGTTTTAGGGGGGTGTGGCAGAGTCTTAACTTTGATAAAGAATATCTCTTTGGTTTTGAGACTTTAGTCTTTGCAACTTCGGGGATCTTATCTATGCACAATCAGCTTGTAACACTCCAAAGAGAAAGGAAAACTTGAAATTGCATCATATGACCCCTTTAATTGATGGACTGGAGTGGTGTGGATTACTTGTGGATTATTGTGATGTTTTTATCAGCTGTTTGGACTCTCATTCTGACGGCACCCATTCACTGCAGAGGATCCATTGGTGAGCAACTGATGCAACGCTACATTTCTCTAAACTCATCTACATCTCGGATGGCCTGAGGGTAAGTAATTGTTCAGCAAATGTTCATTTTTGGGTGAAATACTCCCTTAAATATGACAAGCTAGTCCTTAAATTTGAGCATTTGTCCTTTAAATGTTTTTCTGAATGCATGCAACAGCCAGATTACCTACTACTTGCAAAAACTTGGCGTATACAATCAAAACACACTGCATCCTGCATTGTGATACAAAAGAAACAGAAGCAACAATTAGCCAAATTGAAATCAATTCAGAATTTAATTAATAATATTAATAAAATGCAAACCTGGACCTCACTTACTAAATTAAACATGCAACATAATAAAGTCTAATACTAGAAGACTAATGCAGCATATGCTTCTCAATATATAATTTCACTCTTAATTATGGATGTTGATCAAGTAACACTAAATCACATTATGTTTAAAACACTTGTACTTTGGTCCAGTGTAAGTACAGTATGTGTGCATCAGTTTACAGTGAGGTGTCTTTTGCTGAATAACTCTCATTAAATGTGATAACCAGCCCATGTTTCATCTGCGGCTTTCAACAGGAGCAAATTATTATTATAAATACACAGGGAAAAAGTATTAACAACCATAATGATCTAATGGCTCAGTTAGTCAGTTCCTGGGGTAATGTACATAATTTATGATTCGCGGAAAGACGAGATTTTTTAATCTCCAGATCCGTCTGTAGATTCAGAGATCAAAGCCAGAGAGACGTGCTGTCTTCTTCCTGGAGATCTTCACTGGTTAATGTCTTCATTATAGGAATGATTTACTTTCTTAAAACGAGCTGAAATAATTCACTCATCAAAATATATATGAATATTTCAGTTACATGAAAAGACTGAGTAAGTACAACAGGGCTCTAACACTTCATGCATGCCACTATATTATTAGATATATTATAAATAATAATGATAATATGCATAATTTATAACATTTACATTTAACACAACAGAGGTGTGCATGGTGTTCATTGTTCGCTATTAATATTTTATGTATATTTAAAATAAATTTAAAAAAAAACTTACAGATAATGCAAAATGCTTTCTGTTATTTTGATGGATACATAAAAAATACATAAATAATCTGGTCTGGTACAGTTTTAAAACACACATCAAAAAAACTGTGAGAGAGGAGCGAGTGAGAATTTGAGGAGACAAACTAGAGATTTCAAGTGTAGTTCAGTGGAATATTTTGTGGAATATTATTCATTACAATGTGTGACCAGATTTGGAGACTGCAGATTCTGTTGTTTTTCAAATTGCAAAGGAAAAATGGCAAAAACCTGCAACACAGTACCTGGTATGACTTGCACAAGAGGGTTTTGTGATATCAAAGCCACATTAAAAATGAATAAAAACAAAGCATTACAATATTTTACTGAAGGAGAAACATATTGAAAAATAGATACGAGTTTTAAATTCCTAACAACGGCAAAGCAACCACTCAAAACACCTTAGAAACTGAACGGCAAAAAATCTAGTGATTCCTCTTGATCTCTGAGGGTTTGTCGCGAGCACACGGCTCTGGGTCTGTTTTTCATGTTCTCGTTTTTGTATATGTCAGTCTTGTGCTTTAAGTTAAAGCCGCTGTGTAGTGATGAAGTTGTGTCTCATGAGAAAACTTCTCACTATCTGTTTCTTTGGGTCTCTTATGGTTAGTACATATCCTCAAATTAATATGTTGATTTAAAAAATGATAATAAAATATTTACAAAAATGTGAGGTGTGTACTCACTTCTGTGAGATACTATATATATATATATATACTATATATATCTAATTAATTGGCTGATTTATTTGCCCCTTTTTTAATAAAAATGTAAAAATATAACTTATATTACTTACACACACATACATAGGCTATATATATAACATAGTATATTATTTTATAATAATACATCATTATTACAAAAAATCCATTTAATTGCCTCTTTTATGAATAAAAATGTAATAATTATATTCCTTTAACCCTTCAATAATATATTCACCATCCAATTTAATATATATTTTAAAAAGTCTAGTTTTCACTATCCAATTCACTCCTGTTGGTAAAATTAAGTCCCGCCCTACATTTGCTCTCAGAATACTGTTTTACTAGTAAATACATCACATAACAATAACTCTATTTCATGTTGACATGTTGAAGGTGTCTGTCTATAAAATCATCTTTCAGTTCCGTGCTGTTTTCTCCTCTCATCTAAAGCTTTTCAATAGCACTCATTCACCTCATTATGCCTTTGATTTCCAAAGAAAAGGAGAATCTGCATTCATTGAATGGCATGTCAGCTGTCACAGATTCAGCAGCATCGACTCATTCAGCGCGCGAAAGCTCGTGTCGTTTGACAGGCAGAGACGCACGCTGATCGGGAAAGGGGCTTTGCACGCACAAATGCAAATGAGTGGGTAATTAATGACTGACGCCTTGGATAATTATCGAAAACAAAGACGGCTTGTGTGCCACTTAATGAAGCAGCATAACAGTGAAAAGGCCCTGCATGAAAAAGAAGAGTCAAACTCGCACGTTAATAGAAAAATATGCCTAATAGATTTTTTTTCTATAAAGATGATTCTCATAAAACCTGTCAAGAATGTGTCTAGGTCATATTTAACCCAAAAATTAAAAGAAAAAATAGAAAATTATATTTTACATAAAAAATTAAGTTTACTTTAGGACCATTCATATTAAGACGTTAATATTATGGCCACATTTATTATTATTATTATTATTATTATTATTATTATTGTTATTATTATTATTATTATACAATCTATAGATATATAAAAAAAATAAATATAAATATAAATAAAATTATATAATTATATTTTTTATAATAGTGTATGAAATTGTATATAAAAAAATATTTTTTATAACTATATTAATTAGTGATTATAAAGGTGATTCTCACAAAACCTGTCAAGTATGTTTCATATTTAACCCAAAATCAAAAGAAAAATGTATATATAAATTATATTTTACATAATAATATATATATATATATATATATATATACATACAGTATATATATATAATTTTAGAATTTTAATTTGTTAATACACAATTTTGTTGTTAATTATATATAAAATTACAATTATAAAATTACAATTTAAAAATAGCATTATGGTCTAAAATGTTTAATGGTCCTTAATGTTTTTTTTTTGTGTGATCATTTATTCCTTATTCAATTCTTAATCATTTTTTTATAAATATTTTATAATTGTATGTTTATTCATGAAGACTTTATATTGTCTTTTGCTGATTTAAATAATAAATTGATACAATAAATAGTCTTCTTCACTGTCGCCAGTCACCTGTCAAATGCAAATAAATGCACATTTAATCTCTCACCCCTATTCGTCCTTGAGTTCCTTTTAAAGCCACAGTAATTCTGGCTGAAGAGAGACAGCTGCGTCTCCGATTATCAGCGTCCGGACCGCATTTCCTGTCTCCTCCTCCAGGCTCTGTGCTTCTGTTGTGATGAGACGGCTGGCAGCCGACTTGGCCCGAAGCGGGTCCACCGTCCCTGTGTGTGGAAACAAGATGATTTGTTAGTAGAGTTATATTATGACTATCACTAAAGCTTTAATGAATAGTTCACCCAGTAATGAAAATTTGCTAAAAAATTCACTCCCCCTCAGGCCATCCAAGATGTAGATGAGTTTGTTTCTTCATCAGATTTGGAGAAATGTAGCATCCCATCACTTGCTCAGCAATGGATCATCTGCAGTGAATGGGTGCCGTCAGAATGAGAGTCCAAACAGCTGATAAAAACATCACAATAATCCACAAGTAATCCACACCACTTCAGTCCATCAGTTAACGTCTTATGAAGTGAAAAGATGTGTGTTTATAAGAAACACATTTTTTTTCTTACAAACACGCAGCTTTTCACTTCACAAGACGTTTATTGAAGTACTGGTCTGGAGTGGTGTGGATGTTTTTATCAGCTGTTTGGACTCTCATTCTGACGGCACCCATTCACTGCAGAGCATCCATTGGTGAGCAACTGATGTAATGCTACATTTCTCCAAATCTGATGAAGAAACAAACTCATCTACATCTTGGATGGCCTGAGGGGAGAACATTTTCAGCACATTTTCATTTTTGGCTGAATAGTTTTAATATTACTGTAGAATCAAAGTCTTGAGTTGCCTAATGAACTTCTCAGTCTTAATTGCACTTTGCCTTTTCAGCTGTTGGCAGATCTTTTCACCAGGCTAGTTTCATCCAAAGACACTTCTGGCAAACTGTCCACAGCTTCTTTTAAAATTGGCACAAAATACCTTACACTTCCCTCCATTTGACCCCTGTTGTCAACAGTAGTAAAAGACGCGGATGCACACACACAGTAATTGTCTATAATCAATTGATCCGGTCTAAATCTGGATGTGCAGACAGAATTGAGCTGATTGACAGAAGGAAAGTCGTTCCAAATTCTGAGCCAGAAAAGCATCTAGTGCGACTTTTCAACTTAAACAGTGCTGGCAAGAAATGACAGCAAAACAAACATGTTTACATATTTAAAAGTCTCAAATTGTTTTCATTTGAGTGCTTTTATCAGCAAATATTAATATGCAATTAAATCATTTACAATGTCATGCAATTAGTTCAGTTAAAATATGTTTTCAGCAGATTTTCACTACTAGCGTTCACTTGCAGTCACAAATGGTTACGTATTAATGTCTATTATATTGGATCAGCTTCTTTTCCAGCCTGAAGACATGATTCTACATCAGTCTCTATTGGTTTAGATCAGCGATGACCTTGAAAACACGCAGAGAGCTGTGCATTCTGCTTCTAGTGGAAGTAATGACACGTTTGCTCATTTGATGTTAATAAATGTGTAAATCTGCGATTTGTAATGCTGCGGTGTGAGACTCATCGCTGTCATCGGCACAGCGTGAGCCTCAGTGCGAATTAAACATTCAACTTTGATCTGATTCGATTAGCCGGAGCGGTTATGACGTGTGGAGAAAAGCTGCTCCTGTGTAACTCTAAAATACGTTGACGTCTGCCATTATTTCCAGAGGCCTCATGCATAAAACTCTGAATAGCTGTCATCTTAAAAACACGCATGAATGAGTTGCAAAAGCATACGTGCGTCAGATTCTACGCCAGTTAGCAAAGATTACATGCACCGCCTTCCCAAATATCATAAATGAGCCTTTTGCACAATTTGCATATGTACTATACACCACATGATTTTTTTTTTCTTCACAAATTAATACTTTTATTCAGCAAGGACGCATTAAATTGATCAAAAGTGACAGTAACGACCTTTAAAATATTATAATATAAAAAAAAGTGAATTTGTATCTTTTTTAAACTTTTTTTTTTTTTTTTTTTTTACGTCTCGCAAATCTTTTTTTTTCCCCACCACAGAAAAATAAATAAATAATTAAATGGGTAATTTCAACTTTTTATATCAAAATTCTGACTTTTCATTTTACAAATTCTGATTTTATTTTTAAGAAATCAGTACTTCTAATCAGCAAGGATATGTTAAATTGATCAAAAGTGACATTAAAAACATTTATTTTACAAAACATTTCTATTTCTTCAACAAAATGTTGATAATAAATTTTCTTGAGCAGCAAATCAGCATATTAGAATGTTTTCTGAAGGATCATGTGACACTGAAGACTGGAGTTATGATGCTGAAAATTCAGCTTTGCATCACAGGAATAAATTACATTTTACAGTATATTCACATAGAAAACAGTTATTTTAAATGGAAATAATATTTCACAATATTACTGTTTTTACTGTTTTTTTTAATCGAATAAATGAAGGCTTGGTGAGCAAAAGAGACATTCACAGACATTTGAACAGTTTGTTCCAAATAAAATCTAAAATAACCGTTCAGGATCAATCCATTCCTCATAACACCTCCAGACTTGGAGGTTTTAAGCATGTAAAATAGGCATTGAAATGTGTGTCCGAAAAAAAACATCAGGTCCCAAATCTGATGGTTCTATCAGGAATGGATTGATCCTGAGCCGAATGCTTTGACATTGTCTTCACCTTGGTTGAGTTAATCCGTGAGCGCTGAAGGTGGAATTATTGGTATAATCACAATTCCATGCATTAATTGAGGCTCTGGAGAGCGAGAGAGAGTGATTATCTGAGCTGGATGTGTTTGGTGAATACAGAGCAGATACTTTCATCACTTTATTCAGCACAGTGATTAACACGACTGATAGAACGATCAAGTCTTTGCTCTCAGGGGTTAGTCTTCTCTGCTCTGATCTGAATTGCTTTTACGTTCATTTTAATCTGTCGTTGTTTATTGTTGTTTACCAAGTCACTACTGCTCATAATAGAGTTATTGATCTGAACCAGTCTCGAACTATAACCTCCGTAAGCAACTTATTTTGTGATGAAAAAGTCCGAATTGCGAGATTTAAAGTCAAAACTGCAAGATCTAATAATCTTTATCCACTAATCTTCAAAATACCATTTTTTCAAGTGTACCTGATGGACAACAGAACAGGTGAAAAATATTCAGCAGACTTACACTGAAGCATCCGAGTATATCTAGAGACTTAAATATTATGCGGCATAACACAAATAAATAAACTACTGAAACAAATACAAAATCCAGAGAGAGGTTTAGCAGACGAGCATTCTAATGGGAGTCTGATGTTAAGGTCACAGGTTTAATTTTTAATTGTACAAGCATTGTGCTCTTAAATAAATCACACAACTTAAGAGGAAATTACTGTACAGAAGAGCAAATTACTGCATAATTGTCTGGATGAGAAGCATTAACTAAAATGCAAAGTAAACATATTAAACTGGCTGATTTTTATTAATGAGCTACTTAAAACCATGTTTATTCATTAGTGCTGTTTAGTAAGGCTAGAATCCCTGTTACTATTGAGCAACAATTTAGAACCATCCAGAACATAAATGAATCTAAATGTAGATGCACTAATAATAAATCAAGCCAACAGAGCAACCGCATAGTAACACACGGACAACCACACAAACGCCTTAGCATATTAGAGTTAACTAAAACTGAAAATTAAAACCATTTATTAAAAAGAAAAAAAAAAAGCATTTTCAGTGCTGGAAATACATGTTCACTGAAACTAAATACAAATTTTAAAAATATTTAAAAATAATAATTTTAGCTACAACATTTCTCATTATTTCATTGAAAGTGATATACTAAAATAACTAAAACTAAAATACAAATTAATAGAAAATTATTTATAAAATAAAGTATAAAAAAATTCAGCTAGTTGTCAAAGTCAAAATAACTAAAATAACTAAAATAAAATAAAAAATTAAAACCTAAAATAAAAAAGACAAAAACACACCACACTAAAACTTGAACTAAATATTAAAATGATAATGGAAAACATAAAAACTGATGCAAAATATGAATAAAAACTAAACACTAAAATAAACACTGAGCATCGTATTGACATTTTGCACACTCAAGAATCGCTAAAATTTTCTTCAAAAAAGTGTAAATATAAAAGTTTTTTGAAAATAGGCTCATTTTCCAGCTCCTATAGAGTTAAACAGTTGTGTTTGACCGTTTTCGAATCCATTCAGCCGATCTCCGGGTCTGGCGGTAGCACTTTTAGCTGTAGCTTAGCATAGATCATTGAATCTGATTAGACCGTTAGCATCTCGCTCAAAAATGACCAAAGAGTTTCTATATTTTTCCTATTTAAAACTTGACTCTTCTGTAGTTACATCGTGTACTAAGACCGACGGAAAATGAAAAGTTGCGATTTTCTAGGCCGATATGGCTAGGAACTATACTCTCATTCTGGCGTAATAATCAAGGAACTTGATTACTAGCAGGTGCAATGCTGCAATGCAACGCCTGAAAATAGTCCCCAGCTAGGTAACTTCCAACGTGACCGGCACTAAGTTTGTGTAGTTGGTTATGTTGACGGAAGTTAGCCTATTTTCAGGCGCTGTGTAATATCATTGTAATATCATATTATCCCATGGTACGGCAGCAAAGCATGTAGCATTATATGACCTCTAGGGGAGCTGGAAAATGAGCCTATTTTCAAAAATAGTGGAGCGTTCCTTTAACTACAATAACATATCCAGGGAAAACTGAACTAAATAGTAAGTACTCAAACTCAACTAAAGTGACATCTAAAAGTTAATGCACTTCCTACAGTAAGTACATCACAATAAAATGTCCTATGAACATTTCATTTCTTGAAAGATTCAGATTTCCCAGCACACAAAGTTTTGGCAGGTTCCTCTTGTTCTCTTTTATGACAGTTTTCTGACTAATGCATTTGCTCATTTCACATTTAAAGAATTTGTTATTTTGGCTTGACAACATATCCATAAAACCAAAATTCATCTGGTTTTTGAGCTATATCCACTAAACTCAGAACACAATTTGCATGCTTTATTTTTCTAACTGATCTGACTCATAATCTTCCCTTATAATATCGATCTCACACAATAAAATGTCCTATGAACATTTCATTTCTTGAAAGATTCAGATTTCCCAGCACACGAAGTTTTGGCAGGTTCCTCTTGTTCTCTTTTATGACAGTTTTCTGACTAATGCATTTGCTCATTTCACGTTTAAAGAATTTGTTATTTTGGCTTGACAACATATCCATAAAACCAAAATTCATCTTGTTTTTGAGCTATATCCACTAAACGCAGAACACAATTTGCATGCTTTATTTTTCTAACTGATCTGACTCATAATCTTCCCTTATAATATCGATCTCTGCAAATATATTCAAAGCACATAAAGCCTATAAAACATTCAAACTTCAAGGCTAAGTTTTCTTAAACTGTCAGACAAAGTTAACAAACTCATGACAAACTATTCTAGTTATTTTTGTGTCGACTTGACAGGCTGAGCTCTTTCTTTTACTCAGCGCAACAGAACAGACAGTTATTTATGTCTGTTGTTTTTCTCTGGTTTGGCAACACGACCTCAGTGCTTATGAGCAATATGTAGGTATAATATTGCAGATAAAAAAAAAAAAAAAGAAGACTGTTCAAGCACAGCAAAACAGAAACCCACCTAAAAAATAAAATTAATTACAGAAGGAGATAAAAAGCAGATATTGACATTATAAGATTAAAGACGGTAGATTAGCGCTGGAAAACAACATTTATTGTCCTGAGGGTGAACAATGCTCATCATTAAATAAATGAACAACACTACGTGCCCTACAAATCAATGCGCTCACTGTGCTGCTGATATAAGAATTCATATTCAATCATTTTTATTGATCAGTATGTAGTTGTTTATTACAATTAATTTTAATCAAAATAACAAAAGTAATGTTTAGTAGAACAGTACGCATCAAAATATAATAAAACCAGCAATAACCAATGAATTGATAACAAATGAATTGACAGAATATATATATATACACACACACACACACACACAGAGACAACAAATAAATACAATTTTAAAAAATGATGTGTCATCATCACTCAGAGACCCAAAATGTACGCAAATATACATAAATACACACACACACACACACATAAAATCAAATTAATAAAAAAAAGCTCATTTTCTCTCAGAGATCCAAAATGTACTCAGATACACATAAATACATAGAAATATATGTATATATATACTGTATATACAAATAAATTAATAATAATAATAATTCAAATTTGATTAAAAAATGTGTTATTTTCACTCAGAGACACAAAATATATTAGTTATATTAATGACTAACTTTTAGCTTATGACATTTTATAATGGAGAAGCAGAATAAATTGGATGTGCATTAATTAACTGCTAATCTAAGATATGATGTTTGTGAATGTTTGATGTTCTTCTGCCCGTAACTCTCTGAACTCTCACACCGCTTGGTTTTCTCTGTAGGTCTGAGTGACATGAGGGAGGAATCACTATTATTTTCTTCACTTTGAGGATGAATTATTCATACAAGCTTTGATCCCTTTTATCCTTCTTTGTGCATAAAGAACACATTCGGATTGACATTTTAACAGAAATGTTGTTTATACCAAATAAACTTGCTCAAAGGGAGAACGACATTTCTGTGAAATGAAATCACGCAAGATACGGGTTTCTTTAAAAAAAAAAAAAAAGTTTCACATGAATGATTGACGTTACATTTATCAGACCCGAAACATGCAGTGAAATGTGATTGGTTGCTTCACATCCCAGTCACAGTCCCTTCCAGTATAAGTGGGCGGGGCTTGTCCAGAAAGAGCTGCAAATTGAACTTTAATTTGATAGGCAAAAGAAAAACTCTCATTTTGAAAATAAATTGTCAAACTCTCTTGTATGTCATACAGCTTGTGCTGGAAGTTTTTATTGTGGCGTGTCTCATGTTTCTGTCCCTCTAGGATGAATCGCTCTTGTTGCATAATGCCTCATTTGTAAGTCATTTTGGATAAAAGCAGCCACTAAATGAATAAATGTAAACGTTAATCTATTTTGATTAAGCACTCATATCTTTCCTTTGCCTGTGGTCATTTTTTATAGTTAGTTTTTCAATAATTATTTATGCTATTAATTATGCTAAAACCCCAAACTCTTCCATAATGGGCAAAGAGATGTTTACAGTACAATTGCTTTAAAGGAAAAATAAGTGGTGTTTGTTTATGCAAAAGCCATACCCTAGTTCCCTCGACAAATACAAATAGGATTTTTCCATTGGCTTTCGGGTTATTGCAGAAAATACCCTTCGTGACAAATAAAAAAAAAAAGTTTCATCGTGATAATTTTCACAATGAACACAACTATTGAAGCCTAAATGATTGGCAGAAGTAAAAAGCTAAACTTAAAGGCTATAAACGAACTACACCACAGTCGCATGCATTCAGCGTCACCATCATTAAGCTAAAAACACATTTAGTCTTTATTTAAAAACATTTTTCCTGAAAGTTTGAGTTAGAAACAGTAGGGCGCCACATCCAACAATTTTAGCATTCATCCCGGTATGATTTATCCCAGTATAACAAAC
>NW_015656152.1:1709355-1709967 GCF_001515625.1 Sinocyclocheilus rhinocerous | reverse complement strand
TTCTATTTTAATTCTACTTTATCTATATTTATCTTCTTTTTTTATTTAAAAAAAAGCAAAGCAAAACAAAACAAAAAAAAAACAAACACTAGCTTTCTATTTTTCCGCTTTGGATAAAAGCGTCTGCTAAATGACTAAATGTAAATGTAATGTAAGTTCAAGATCGAGGATGATTCCCACAAAACGATATTTTCTGCAAGATTTTTTCAAGATAAATGTAACAGCAGCTAACTGCCGATGGCTTGGATAAGCAACGCATGCTTTACGCACACATAATCCAATGTTCAGTCTTGAAGTTGATTTCAATCTTTTCGATTACTTTATTGAACATAATGGAAATACTTATTTACATACTTTTAGTTGCAGTAATGAATGGTGGACATCCAGCTCAGCTTCCCAAGTGAGTGTGTGGTAAAAACTGTTGGTGCGTGCGAAATCGCGTACTTTCTAAGTAGTGCTGTGCAGTTAATCGCATGCGATTCTCATGCGCATCTCGTCAGTGAAGCCGGTTCCGTGATTAGTAGTAAATCTCCATCACCTGCTATCAGATGGAGCGGCATGCACTACACAGAGCCATAGTTCACTGACAATTAGGCAATATTGCGTTCATTA
>NW_015656152.1:1697719-1709332 GCF_001515625.1 Sinocyclocheilus rhinocerous | reverse complement strand
TCCGGCTTTACTGACGAGATGCGCTTGACAATCGCATGCGATTAATTGCACAGCCCTATTTCTAAGTAGGTACTACATTTGAATTAGAATTTACTTCAGGACCGTTAAAGTACGTTCTATATAGTATGAATATGGGTAGTATGAATGAAATTTGGACATACTACATCCGCCATGTTGTTACTGTCACATGACCTACCAGCGTCAGTTGCATCGCTTCACTGCCATTCATAAATCCTCTCCCGTGGCCTCATGGGATAGTAAAATGTCCATCGAATGCGCACTTCAGAATCTGGGCAGAAGAAGTAGCACATCCGGGTACTTTTCGCTTACTGTTTTTCGAATACGGACATACTACTCGCCTCACATACTATATAGAAGCGAAGTTTACGATTTTGGATGCAGCGTATATACGTTCCCTCCACCGATCCTCCTAACTCTACGTGAATGAAACACCTGCTTAAAAACCCTCTATGCACACACTGCCCCCAACTGGTGACAGCCCAAAATAAATTTACATTAACTCAATGGCTCCTGCAATAAATTAAAACACTTTTTATTTTTCATAATTCACAAGTTATGTATACAGTGCAACAGCAAAAACTGAGGAAAAAATTAATGTTGTTTGTTTAGAGAGTTTTTTATAAATATATATATATATATATATATATAAATATAAATAACTACAATTCAAGCTGCAATACCAAACAGGACCACACAGAGACGCCAACAGACCACAATACCAGTCTATATAGATATATACGGATCCATTCAGAATTATTAAACAGAGCAAAACACAAATTAAAAAAGTAAATAAAAACATTTTGAATTTGTTGAATGTGGCAATCTGAAGGCTGCTCGACATCGCCAGTGAACAGTTCCTCTGTCAGAGTGTTCGTGTCTGTGTTTGAGTGTCTACATAAACACCACTGACCATTGCAAACTCCTATAATAACACACTTCTTCTTCAGTGTCCATTATAAAACACTTGCCAGACATGCGACCACACTGAAATGTGCTCGTGCAAAACTGTAATCGTCTTTACCTCCATTACAATTGTCATCCATTTAAACTTTACTGGTGAGATACTGTTTGCTTTATTCAGCCCATACAGACTAGTCCTGACTTCATATTTCTTATTAATAGAGGTATCTTTGTTCCCACCAATCACTGCACGAAAGCACGTTAGTGCTCACCCTCCCGGAACTCATGGAGATTACATTGCTGTCCCTGCAGTTCGGAAAAAAAGTATATTCCTGCGTCCCAATGTTCATACTATCCATCCTAAATAGTATGTGAGATTAAAATACGTGTGTCCCAAAGCATAGTATATGCCAGAAGTCCCCGGATGGTCTTCTACTATTTCAGGTAGATTTTTGAAGTGTGGATCCATGCACACTCTGATGGCTAATATTACCCACAATCCATTGCACTTTGACGAATGATTCGGTTCAGAACTACAAACACGAATAAAAAACTATTTAAAAACTACAAACATGGCAGATGTGCGTAACAGACGGTTAAGTAGAAAGGTTTAGATAAAGGGGGTTGAGTTACTAATAATCAACATTTAACTTGTTAAAAAAATTTATTTAATGTTATCTGTGTTAGAATATTTCATCTACAACAACAATGTGAACTTTTATAAGCATCTGTTTGGCCATTAACTTTTAAATGAATCGTGCAAAAAATATGAGCAGAGTTCTCTGCATAAAGACCCAGGCTGGCAGATCAACATGCTACTTCATTTCTCTCCCAATACGGTAGGAAGTTAAATTAAATGAAATGTGGAGGATGTGATAATATGATTGACAGGCCAGTTTACAGTGACAGGATGCGTGTAATTATGCCATGAGGTATGGTATCATAAAAGTTTCAAAACTCTGTTCTCTTCTGTCACATCCTTGTCTTTATTTTTCATATTGCCTGCACACAATCTCGCTGTTTTCTGCTGCGCAGCTCACACTATAAATAAACGCATAATCGCTTACTTTCCCTGCATCCCAATGTTTTACTATCCATCCTAAATAGTATGTGAGATTAAAATAAGTGTGTCCCAAAGCATAGTATGTTGAAAGGTGTATGCCAGAAGTCCCCGGATGGTCTACTATTTCTGGTAGATTTTTGAAGTGTGGATCTGTGCACACTCTGATGGCTAATATTACCCACAATCCATTGCACTTTGACGAATGATTCGGTTCAGAACTACAAACACGAATAAAAAACTATTTAAAAACTACAAACATGGCAGATGTGCGTAACAGACGGTTAAGTAGAAAGGTTTAGATAAAGGGGGTTGAGTTACTAATAATCAACATTTAACTTGTTAAAAAAATTTATTTAATGTTATCTGTGTTAGAATATTTCATCTACAACAATAATGTGAACTTTTATAAGCATCTGTTTGGCCATTAACTTTTAAATGAATCGTGCAAAAAATATGAGCAGAGTTCTCTGCATAAAAACCCACGGCTGGCAGATCAACATGCTACTTCATTTCTCTCCAATATGGTAAAAAGTTAAATGAAATGTGGAGGATGTGAAAATATGATTGACAGGCCAGTTTACAGTGACAGGATGCATGTAATTATGCGACAGAGCGGACGCTTAAAGACGCAATTATATGACGTTATATAGTATGTCCCAAAGCTTGCCTACTCTTCTACTACACACTCAAAAGTGTGTACTTTTTATTCACCAAAAGAGTACATACTTTAAGGGCATAGTATAAGAAGGCACATTGGGACGCAGCATTTGTATGGAAGTCTATCAGAACAGTCTGCGATTCTCGGCCATAGTGAAATCACCCAAAAAGGGGCGGTACTCCACATAATGTGACTTGATGCATAAGTTTTTACACACATTTTTAGAATTTATGTACATCTTGGCGTTTCCATCCAGCATTTTTTTATGCAATATCCCAAAATGTGCATAAAAATAGGTGGATGGAAACATAGGTAATGAGGCTGTGAAAGAAACTAGTTAGTTGATGCTGTTTAATGCCCCCGACAACCGCTGCAGTCCCATTAAGCCACTTGTTAGCAACCGCCTTTTTAAGACAAGTAAAGGCTTTAATAAAATCAAAAGAGGGTATTACTGATGTATTTTATATTGTAGAATAAAATGTGAAAATATCTTGAGCTTCTGCTCACCACAGATCTTATTTCAGGCATTTGAAAGATTAGTTCACTTCCAGAATAAAAATTTCCTGATAATTTACTCACCCGCACTAGTCGAACTAGTGCAAGATGAGCATTTGTGGTTAAAAGAATATAAATGTTTTTTGTGTGTTTTTTTTAGAAAATGACTGATCGTTTCGCTAGATAAGACCCTTATTCCTCGGCTGGGATCGTGTAGAGCTCTTTGAAGCTGCAATGAAACTGCAATTTGGACCTTCAGCCCATTGGTCACCATTGAAGTCCATTATATGGAGAAAAATCCTGGAAAGTTTTCCTCAAAAACCTTAATTTCTTTGCTACTGAAGACGATGACATGGGGGCGAGTAAATTATCAGGAATTTTTTCATCCACCGGGTGAATATCAAATGCTTCGGGATGAGTTACATGCCAAAAGTGCGTTATAGGTTTAATCAAACCACCAAAAATGAGCAATAGCAACAGTGATTATTGCCTTCACAACAACCCTGAACTAGTCTGGGCGAATTATCTTTGAAATGACTTCAGGTTAGTGTTGAGAAGTGATTTCACATGATTTTAACAAGAGCTCAGTATGGATGCCCAGCGTTTAATTTCATGTCCTGACTCGTCTACTTTCCTTAAAGTGACCGAATAAGAATAAGCCATAAATAATTACACAGGACTAAATGAGAACGCCCTAAGTGTGCCAACATTTTCATGACCTTGCTAATGCCTTTGAATTAATATACATTTAAAATGATTTCTGCTGGGGGAATAAAGCAACCGGCCCTCGGGTCAACAGCTGGCACAGTTAGCTGAAGAAAATTCACAAGTTACATATTTAGCTGAGTGCCAAAAGACACCCTAGCACTAAACGGAAGGCTTGGACATCCTCACGGGCCACAGAAAATAGATTTCCGATGAATATTTAACATTTCAGAAATGTCTTTTCACTTTATACTGTTACACTGTCCATATTAGTGTGTTTGCTTTTCATAATGGCTTGTAAAACAGACATCTAGCATGTCATGCAAACCGTGTTCAGTCAGCATGTATAGTCAGAGAAAAATTTTACAATTATAAAGGGATGTCAGGGGACATCTGCTAAGCCAACAGAAGTGCCAGCGTAGCATCTGGAAGCCATGTTCACGTAATTCAGACAGCATATTGTACTTCCTTGTCAAACCGTTTACATACAGTAAGCTGCTGAGACACAGACGCACGCTGTGGACTTCATTAGTGTTGTATATGGTGGCTGCGACTGCAGTGATGTCTAAACATTGGCATCAGTGCCAGATGATTCACTAAGCTGGACGTCCTTAAACTTCTCTGGCTGCTAGATGCTTTATTATGGACGTAAAATAAAATGAACTAAGAATGAACTAAAAGGAACTTAGTCCTGTGTAATTATTCATGGCTTATTCTTATTCGGTCACTTTAAGGAAAGTAGACGAGTCAGGACATGAAATTAAACGCTGGGCATCCATACTGAGCTCTTGTTAAAATCATGTGAAATCACTTCTCAACATTAACCTGAAGTCATTTCAAAGATAATTCACCCAGACTAGTTCAGGGTTGTTGTGAAGGAAATAATCACTGTTGCTATTGCTCATTTTTGGTGGTTTGATTAAACCTATAACACACTTTTGGCATGTAACTCATCCCGAAGCATTAGATATTCACCCGGTGGATGAAAAAATTCCTGATAATTTACTCGCCCCCATGTCATCGTCTTCAGTAGCAAAGAAATTAAGGTTTTTGAGGAAAACTTTCCAGGATTTTTCTCCATATAATTATGTCTCTATTTGTTTCTCTGTTTTTGCCCGATTTACACAAGCTTCAGTCTGGATCCAGAACACCTGAGAAGAGATGATGCCAACCCCTCAGAGGACCTCAGATGATGCCAACCCTGAAACAACATACAGAACTACCACATTTTGCTATAAGTTTGATTGCATCATATAATAATTGCTGTTAATAGTGTTCATCGTCTGTTTGATTACGTCTTTAATTGATTTTTCCGTACATTTCTGCCATATGTACATTGACTGACAGTTACCACTGATAAGCTACTACTAAATATTGTAGAAACTTAATTTGCTGTAAAGTTGCTTTGCAATGATTTGTATCGTGAAAAGCGCTGTAAAAAAAAAATAAAAAAATACTGTAGGCTACAGGCAGAGCAAGCTCATTGTTTATTGGAAGAAAAAATTTCAATATTGGGGTGGGGGTTTATATGAATGTATTTCTGAAGGGAACTGACTTTCGATGGCATTTCTCCCTCTGTTCCCTAAGCGCCACCTGCTGTCAGAGAGTGACATTCATTCTGTCTGCTGTTTTTGTTTTATTTAAGTTTTAGCATAATTTCACAAAGCTAAAGTCAGACCAATCTGTTTTTGCTTCAAATGTTGCAATGATACAATGAAATTTAAATTTAAAAAAATGCTCATGCTACATGTGTGTTGTATCTTTGTTTGTATCGTGCAGTGGTTGGTTCTAATTTGAAAAGGCATTTTTTTTTATTATTATTATTAAATATGTTTACTTGTTGTAGTAGCAGCAACTGCAAAAACGGTTTCATGGCCAGGAAAAAAAATTTTTGTGGCCGGAATTTTCTCAAGTCACCAGCCATTGGCAGATGTGGCAAAAAGTTATAGTTTTAGGCCCTGCTTGCATGTGTAGAAATTAGGACAAAAGTATTGTAATTTCCCTACTGTAGAGTAAGATCAAATTATATACCTGTGAAATACTCATTTTCATTTCTTTTACAGTGCAATTATTTTACAATATATGGCTATTACTGTCATATGAATAATAATATAAAATTAGTATTATTATATTCTAATTTGTTTGGCTTCCAAAATCATCGGTGTGAGAGTAATTTAGACTGAGACACTATATTATTATAACTAAAAAGACGATTGAGTCCCCTTTAAACAAGTAAAAGTCAATTCACCAGCTCTTTTCTATAATATATAATACATATACAGGTGCATCTCAATAAATTAGAATGCCGTGGACTGAATATTCAACGTGATCTCATGATAATTCGTATGTATTTTACGTAACGTGGTTCTATAAAACGTAAATTTTTACGTTTTTACAGGCACTAAACTAAAACGTACAATACTAACATATTTTCAGCATTTAAACGTACAATACTGACGTATTTTCAGCATTTAAACTTGCAAAACTGACGTATTGACGACACCTAAAAATGAATCCTTATGAATATTGAACTCGCGGCATTAATTAGTTTTTAGTTGTCATATGAATTACCTCGTTACACAAACCTACTGTATTCCGCCAGAGAGGACTGCGGGTGCAACGCATCGTCATTTGGATTACTTTTGGTACTGCTTTTGACATTTTTTTGCAATAAATAAATGATTGTAATTGCATTTATCTGTATGTCATGTTTTTTTATACTGTACAGAAATGTTTAGGTTTATAAGTAGGAGTGGGATTAGAGACTATACAAATATTTTAATGCTATATTGTTACTAAAATGGTTATTTTCCTGCATTTTTCGGTCATTTGCGTTTTATATCCTTTTATATATAGAAAAAATATAGAAAATGTAAGGTAACACTTTATTTCGATAGTCCACTTTAGACAGTTACTTATAGTTAATAGAATGTCTAAAGTGGACTATCGAAATAAAGTGTAACCAAATGTAAAATATATTAATTACTACAGACAGTAAATCAAATTAATATATATATATATATATATATATAATACGCATTTAATATTCAAATATTATGTTTTATTTTACAATTTATTACTTTGAACAGACAAATGTACCAACCACGGGGCGCGCTTTTGCGTGACGTCATAAGAACTAGCGCTTGTAAACAAAAGGTGAGCTCTGAATTACTAGGCTATATTACAAATAATTCATACTACAAAAATACAGTAAAAACTTGTGGAAAATATAAAATCGCAATTCTTAGAAAAAAGTCAGAATAGCGAGATATAAACTATATAAAAAAAGAATTATGAATGGCATTTATTTATTAAAATTGTATCTATCTATCTATCTATCTATCTATCTAAAGTGGTGGAAACAAGCTTCCATAAAAATAGCATAAGTAGCCTAAAAATCCCAGCAACAGTAATACAGCAATACATAATTTATTCATAGCGCTGTACATTGCTGGGATCAGCATATTATTAGGCCTACCAACGGTTTCAAACAGCTGATTTGCTCAGAAATTCCTCGCACTTTGTATTGTGATAAAAAGGCTTATGTGGCTCTTTCATGCTCTTAATTTCGGTCTAAATTTTAGCAGGACTTCTTTAAAAATATATAGCAAAGTCAATTCAATGTAATTGTAAACTACATAATTACAGTGCTTATTTTTCATGTTTTCAAGCAATAAAACCATGACAGTTTCTCACGCCAGAATGTATTTGGCATCGGTGGGGTCCATGTATTTTCATGAACTCAGCTCAGCATTTCACACACTGGTCAGCCCTGTTATCTCTAATATTCAGTTCTGCTCATGAATATCTTGTTTACTTGATACCAAGTGTCTCCAATAAAACTCCTGGATATCTTCCAAATGTTTGATGCCGTGAACCCAGCAAATTTTGGCAAATGCAGCTGGTTCTTCCTCAGAAGCTTGTACACACGATTTTGCTTACTGATGGACAGATAATAACCTGTGCAGTGCATTCTGAAATTAATCGGCACTTTTGATTTCAACCACTTCTTGCTGTTTGTCTTTTGATAACTATATGGAAACACATCATTGTTAGTGAGCACATGATCACTATTATTCTGATCTGTCGCTAGATTTAGATTGTTTTTAGTAAAGTACTTTGGATAAAAGCTTTCTGCTAAATGACCACTCTTAGTTTCAATTTTGCATGATATATTTAAAATGAATGATCACTGTCTGGTCCTATAAGATTTTATAAACAAAAAGACATTTCTTTGAAATGTACTAATTAAGTTTTATCAGGATACTTTTAGTCTCTGTGACCAACAGATTTGGCAGTTAATCAGATTTCGAGTCATTTTGCAGCACCTGATATAGAAAAGGACGACTGACAGTGCATTCTGAAATTAATCGGCACTTTTGATTTCAACCACTTCTTGCTGTTTGTCTTTTGATAACTATATGGAAACACATCATTGTTAGTGAGCACATGATCACTATTATTCTGATCTGTCGCTAGATTTAGATTGTTTTTAGTAAAGTACTTTGGATAAAAGCTTTCTGCTAAATGACCACTCTTAGTTTCAATTTTGCATGATACATTTAAAATGAATGATCACTGTCTGGTCCTATAAGATTTTATAAACAAAAAGACATTTCTTTGAAAGGTACTAATTAAGTTTTATCAGGATACTTTTAGTCTCTGTGACCAACAGATTTGGCAGTTAATCAGATTTCGAGTCATTTTGCAGCACCTGATATAGAAAAGGACGACTGACAAAGTGCATTTTTGAATTACATGTCTTTATGAATATTGTAGAACTTTTCATTATGCATTAGGACCTTGAAAGAGGATGTATTTCATAATTCATTGTTTTAATTCAGGCAACGATAAAGATATGGGATTTTGTCAGTGAAACAGCTCCTGTCTGAGAACAGCTGTGCTCGATATAATCTTGTCTTCATTATGAGGGAAGTTACATTGAAGAGACATTGAAGCAAGTTTGAACAGTTGGAACATTTGTCTGGTTTGCTGTCGGTTTGTTTCATCCGTCTGCTAGGACTTTGGCATCAACTTTGTCACAGATGTTTCTCTTATAATTCCTTTGTTGAAATAAAAGTAGACACAAATGAGTCAATTGTTTTTATACAGTGAGTGTATAAAGATATAAAATGAATATGGATCGAAGCATGTTGTTTGATGAGAAATGTTTGAGTTTATATTGAGAGCTCTGAATTTTGATTGCAGGCTTTGGTGCATTGGAAAATCTGTAGCAACATCTTCAGCAATTTGAAATGTTGTATATTTCTCTCCAAAATGTAAATTTTTTATTTTGCATAAACAAAATAAAGCCTATTTTAGCACCATTAAGAATTTTTTTCAATTGTGATTAAGTACATTAAATACATTAAACCTTGTGTAATAAAGGGTATAACAACGTTTAAAAAAAAATATTGTGCATGTTGCCAAGTTTATCCACAAATTATGCTTTTTTCATTCAAAAAAAACTGAGGTGCGTAAGTTCAGATCAACGAGGCCTACAATCAATCATTTCCAAAAAGAAATACAAAACCAGTGTGAATGGAAAGAAAACAAGTTGATAAAAATATTGAATCTAAGATTTGGTGATAATATAGCATAATGAGAGATTTACAAGCAATTTTTTAAATCTGGTCATTTTTGACTGGGAACACCAAATTAGGTAAAGATTTTCAGCACAGCACAAAGGTTTAAGTACTTGTTACTGTAATATAAAAATAACATGATTTAAATGTAAATTTGCAAAGGAAACATTTTACTGTAAAAGTGTACATTTATACATCTAAGTAGTATTTGCTTCACTGAGCAGTTATTGTATATGCATACACAGTATGCATACTAATGTCACATGTTTCATATGTAATTGATCGGGAAAAAATAGAGATCAAATTTTTCCAGAATAACAAAGCAGAAGCAAATACTTCCAGTGTTTTCTTATTCCACTGGCATAATCGGAGTGAAGTCTCTACAGATACTGTGCATGTAACCCGTGATCGCAAATGCATCATTCTGTAGACAATTACATTGATTTAAATCTGCCCCCGTTCTGAGCTGACAAGCATAGAAATGAGATCTATGTCAGCTATCTGTGAACTTTGCCAAATGCTAATAAGATTGTGTTGGACATGACAGAGAGTTTAACTCATCTTCTGATGGTCTGCATAAAAAACCTACTCAAATTACCTGATCTTAGTTCCAGTTAAAACTTTGTTGTGTGTCTTCCATTTTTTAGAATGATATTTTCATTTGGGATGAGACGAGCGGATGAGATTGAGCTGTGTTTTGTGTCGAGTTTTCATCATTTGTGCTTAATGTTTGTGAAATGTCAGCCCAGTGTGTTGATTAGCACTCCTGCGACCTTGGCTATCAGACAAACGCCAGCGGCTCGGTGTGTGAATATTAAACAGGACGGTCTAATGGATCTCCAAACACTGTTCCACAGTCTCTCAGCTTGAATTATTAATGATGGAACTTTATTGACCTGCATGAATCCATCAAACACATGATTAGAAATTATATAATTCTTGGCCAGACGGGCCATACTTGCATTTGTTTTAATATTAGCCTTGAAAAAGAACATTATCTTAGAGTAAAATTGTTTTGTCTTTGTGTTAATTTGGTGTCTTGTGAATCACTTCAAGAGTGTGTTCCTTAAGATATTTCTAATCAAATCTCTCTTTTTCCCTCAGCCAACTTTCAAGCTCAGTGATCCTGTAGAAAAGAAAATGTGATCCCCCTAATAGCTCAATTGTTTCTCCTTGACAGAAATTAGATTCAATTGAGAGGAAATGTAAATTGAGAGTAATTTTTTTGCTGAAGTCTCCTGGTTCTCAGGAAAAACTACCCAAGTGATATCCTTTAGAGTTTCAAACCATGTTCACTTTTGCCAAAATACCAGAGTTTGCAATCAACTATCAGATCTCAATAGGAACATTTCTCATCAAATTCTTCCAAAATCAAATGATCTGAACTGCTCTCCACATTTATGTTATGGCTCTATACACTTACTGTATGTCAACTATTGCATTTATTTTGATTTGTTCTACGAAATTATATGAGAAACATCAGAGACAAAGTCGATACTTAAAAGAAACAAAACCGAGAACCCAGTCAAGTCTGGTGATGATAAGGCAGTATTAAGTAATAAAATATTTATCTGTGTTTAAATAAACATCAAAGATCAAAGACATTTCATGGACATTTCTTAAAAAAAAAATTACATGCACTTATGATATGTTAAATAAAAGTCCAAATTATAAAGTCTAAAACTAAAACTAAAAAAAAAAAAAAAAAACTTCTGAGTGGGCCGATCCGGTGATCCACAGCACTAAGTTGATGTATTCCCTCAGCGACCAGCACAGATCAGCTCTAGGCATGACGAAGCGGATATCGTCCTCTTTTGGAAGACCAAACGAAGTAGTTTCGCTTTCACAACGAAACACAGCATCACACACGACGGGCTAGAGTGAGCGGAGGCCGGGGGCTAGAGTGAGGAACGGCCGGCGTGCTGAGTGTGCGACGGCCAGTGGGCTTGATAACGGTGCGGCCGGCGGATTCGACGAAGGAGCGTCCGGAGGGCTTGCGGCAACCACATGTGACGACCCCGGGCTGGACTCCGCTTTGTCCACGGTGAAAGCCGATCCGGCGATCCACAGCGTGAAGTTGATGTATTCCCTCAGCGACCAGCACGGATCAGCTCCAGGCATGACGAAGCAGATATCGTCCTCTTTTGGAAGACCAAACAAAGTAGTTTCGCTTTCACAACGAAAAA
>NW_015656152.1:1688059-1697704 GCF_001515625.1 Sinocyclocheilus rhinocerous | reverse complement strand
TCCAAAATATAAAGTCTAAAACTAAAACTAAAAAAAAAAAAAAAAACTTCTGAGTGGATCCTCAAAGACCCATCAAGCATGTTCTCTCACAGTTCTCAATAAAAAAAAATGATTTTCTTACTCAATATTTCTGTCTTTCCAGTATAAAGCATTCCTAAATGAAGATACATTTACCTGAGAAGCAGAAAGACTCAGAAATAAGTATCAGAACAAAGTGAGTTTATGATTAAAACAAGAAAAATATCTTTCAGTAATTGGCAGTAGGGTAAGAAAAATTAACTTATATACAAGATATTTTTTCCTACTCTGCTGACATTTTTTCTCGTTTTAAAGGGGTCATATGATGCTGCTAAAAAGAACTTTATTTTGTGTATTTGGTGTAATGAAATGTGTTTATGCGGTTTAAAGTTCAAAAAACACATTATTTTCCACATACTGTACATTATTGTTTCTCCTCTATGCCCCGCCTTTCGATTTTTACAAAGCTCATTGGTCTGAAAAAGCGAGGTGTGCTCTGATTGGCCAGCTATCCAGTGCATTATGATTGGCCGAATACATCAAGCGTGTGACGGAAATGTTACGCCCCTCACCATACTGTCGATGCCGTGTCCGGCCGGAGCGACGAGACAAAAAACATGAAAACCCATTACAAACGAGGCATTCGTTGCATCCAGTGGGGACATAATTACGGATTATAATGACTTTTTTTTTTTTTTTTTCAGAAACAAGACTTGTCATTTTCTTTCTAAGTTATCCTGATTTAAGAATTTTGAGATATTTGTAATGGAAAACAAGACAAAAAAATAAAATAAAGATAAAGAAGAAATTTTTTTTCTATATATTTAAGAAAGAAAATTTCCTTGGTTTATTGCACATGATTGTACAGTTTTGTGAGCATCCCCTGTATTATTAAAAAGTGCAAATGAATAAGTGGCTGTGTAACAGTATATTTTCCCAATGTTATCACATGTCTTTAAATGATGCTGACACAATGGCAGGACTGGATATGCCATTGGCTCCAAGCAGTGAGCCGTGATTTATTATCCACTTTGTGCTGACAGCTCATTTTCTTGCCTCTCTCTTTCCAGGTTGTGTCAGAAGAACAGGCGAGGATGAAACTGAAGCCCTGTAAAAGAGATTCCCCCTTGGGGAGCCATAGACAGATGTGGAGCCCCTGGAGCCACTGACCCTATGTCTGGATGATCTATGGATGGAGACCACCAGCCCTCAAAAACCACATTGCAATTCCACATTGGCAGACGCAAACAAATGTTGCTCTGTAATTGCTGAGTATCTACATTCTGAACATTCGGTTCCTATACTCCATTTTCTCAAAGTTACCTTCCTCTTACAAGCAAAACGACCTACCACAACCGTACTTAGCCCAAAGAACTTTGACCCACAATCCAGCAAATGCATGCAAAGCTTCCGGGAAAACCCATGTATCCTCACATCACCTTCCAATCGCGTGACCATGAAAGAGGAAAGTTATGGCATCTCATTGAGAATGCTGAGGTCGGGCAGGCATGCCGTCTAACAGGATCAATACAACCTCGCTGATTAATGGGCAGATTTCTCTTCCATTTAGTGTGCTAGGGACGAATCATCTGCCAAGACCAAGATTATCTTCAGTCTTTAAGAGTTGCATTTCCATTGCAAAGTAACCTTGCTATAGAGCTTTTCTGGCTCTTTGTATCATTTAACACTGTTTCTTGTGATTTACAATCAATACGACCCTTGCAAAGCAGTGTGAATTAAACTGTCAATTGAAAGCAATTGGCGTTTTGGTAGGATAAGTTATTTTTACTTCTGGGTCAAGTTTACAAAATACTGAAAATGTAAATGCCTTCAAAATTCACAGAACTGGGTTGAAAAGGGTCAAAGCTTGACCCTGCTGATTAATAGGCAGATTTCTCTTCCATTTAGTGCAATGGGGAAGAATAATTTGCCAAGACCAAGACTGTGAAACAGGTCTCTTTGGTTTTCAAGAGTTGCATTTCCATTGGAAAGCAATCCTGCTCTGGACCGTTTTTGGCACTTTTTTTTATCATTTAACGCTATATATTCAGATTTACAATCAGTTCATCCCTTATAAAGCAGTGAATCAAACTGTCATTTGGAAGCAATTGGCTTTTTTCCTGGGTCAGGTTTACAAAATATTGGAAATGCAAATGCCTTCAAAGTTAGCAGAGCTGGGTTGAAAAGGCAACTGCTCCAACCAGCACAGTAAAGCTTGACCCTGCTGATTAATGGGCGGATTTCTTTTCCATTTAGTGCGCCAGGGAAGAATTATCTGCCAAGACCAAGACTGTGAAACAGGTTTCTTCGGTTTTCAAGAGTGCCATTTCTATTGAAAAGTGACCCTGTTCTGGACCTTTTTTGGAACTTTGAATCATTTAGCACTGCTTCTTCAGATTTACAGTCAATCGGAGAAGAATCATTTGCCGAGACCAAGATTGCGAAACTAGGTCTCTTCGGTCTTCAAGAGTTGCATTTCCATTGCAAAGGAATCCTGCTCTGGAGCTTTTTTGGCACTTTGTATCATTTAACACTGTTTCTTCAGATTTACAATCAATATGACTCTTGCAAAGCAGTGAATCCAACTATCAGTTGGGAGCAATTGGCTTTTTTGTAGAACACTTTCTTTTCACTTTGTTCAAGTTTACAAAATATAGGGAATGCAAATGCCTTCAAAGTTCACTGAACTGGGATGAAAAAGCAACCGCTCCAACCAGCTCAGTAAGGCTTGACCAGCTACTTCGAGAGTCCTTCGAACCCAAGTGCAACGGAGCGGACAAAATTGCTGTGAGTGAGTGTATGCGGTGGTGGCCCTCAGCATGGTGTTGCCACCACCGGACAAGCGGCATGTGTGTCTTACCACCTTTGTCATCATGACCAGCATGGCCTTCATGGATGCCTACCTGGTGGAGCAGAATCAGGGGCCACGAAAGATCGGCGTCTGCATCATTGTCCTTGTTGGGGACGTCTGCTTTCTCATCGTCCTTCGCTATGTGGCGGTTTGGGTTGGAGCAGAAGTGCGGACGGCTCGACGAGGATATGCCATGATCCTTTGGTTCCTCTATATCTTTGTGTTGGAAATCAAGCTTTACTTTGTCTTCCAGAACTGTAAGGCTGATCGCAAGAGCCTGGAGACTGTTGCCCGGAAGGCTTTGACTTTATTGTTGTCCATTTGTGTGCCAGGCCTCTACCTGGTTCTGGTGGCTCTGGACAGCATGGAATACGTCCGTACCTTTCGGAGGAAGGAGGACATGAGGGGTCGGCTCTTCTGGGTGGCTTTGGACTTGCTGGACCTGCTGGATATGCAGGCAAACCTTTGGGAGCCGCAGCGGACGGGTTTGCCCATTTGGGCGGAAGGTTTGATGTTCTTCTACTGCTACATTTTGCTTCTGATTCTTCCCTGCGTGTCCCTGAGCGAGATCAGCGTGCAGGGCGACCACGTGTCTCCCCAGAAGATGATGCTCTATCCTCTTCTCAGTCTGGTTACCATCAATATCGTCACCATCCTCATACGTGGCGTCAACATGGTGCTGTTCCAGGACAGCCGGGTTTCCACCATCTTTGTCGGCAAGAATGTGGTGGCAATTGCGACCAAGATATGCACCTTTCTCGAGTACCGGAAACAGTCGCGAGAATTCCCAAATCGAGAGAACGCAACCGGAATTCCTATGGAAGTCCAGCAGAACTCGATGGGACACGGACAAGCTTTGCCGAATGCCACAAGCCTCCCACATGAACCCACTCCAGCACGGGAGATTATGGATACATGACCAAGGAACCAAAATAGAGTATTTTGAGCCAACAAGGAGCATTCAAACCACCAGATATGAACTGATGAACTGTTTTGAGGTACTTTGGTCGAGCATTATGAGGTGCTCCTTCCTCTTCTGGACTGAGGTAAATCAGCCAAATATGAGCGGTGTTGTTCAAAGAAAACATTCAGTGTTTTATAATTCGTTCACCACAGTTTGCAATGAAGAACCAAGTGCGGTTTTCTTTCTGTAAAGTAGCAGAATGACTGTGGTGCAAAATACTTTTCCTGTTTGAGAGACCAAACTCTTGTTTCCACATCCATTTTTTTGTGTCTGACTTCATGTTGTCAAGGTGCATCAGATATTTGCCTCTCTTGCAAGTATTGAATGGGAGAATGGAAAAAGAATGCAATGAATTTATTATTGAGGGAACTAGGTCAGGTTGATGTTTATGACCAAATGCTGGGGAGTAGTCCTACATGCCTGCAGTATGTGTTTGCACTTGTGTTTTATGATGTGTTGACATTTAAAGAAATGAAAATGAGAGGAAAAAGTAAGAAATTTGTGTCCAATGACCTTTATGGAATTATTTAGGAAAAAGTCAGTGAATACACTACCACTTGGTTGGTAAATGGATTATTATTGTTATCATTGTTATTATATAATAATAATAATTATTATTATTATATAAACCACTTGTGTACTTTTTTTTTTTTTTTACATTTTTGTTTGAGGATTCAGTTGTATTTAATAAAAAAAAATAAGAAAAAATGTTTTTGCTATTTGCGAAGTGTTTTTATGCTAACAGAACTGCTAGCCCAGGGTTGCCAAGTCTGCAGTTTTCCGTTAGAATTGGGCTACTTTTAAACTGTTGCCACAGGTTGATTCTTCCCCCACGGGTTAATAGTTTGACATACTGCATAAATTATATTTGACTGAAATGCATGTATTGAAATATTTTATATTCTACCACTTTTTGAAGGAAAATATACTGGTACAGTATGGAGCCTTTGAGCTGAGTTTATGTTCACTACAATATAGTGGTTTTCAATTTGCATAACAGTGACTGTAAAATATGTATATTAGGTGTTGGAATTGCATATTTTGAGTTTTGATATTTGGAATATTGTCATTTTTGATTGGCCATTGGGCTAGTTTTGTTACGCAGATCTGGCAACCCCTGTGCTGGCCACCGCACTCTTTTTCTCCACATGAACAGAGGATTTCCATTTCAGCCCTTGTTTAAATCAGTTCCTCTAATGTTTGAGTAAACACACCGTGTCTGTGGAAGCGGATGGAAGGGTAAATGGCATCTGGGAAAATGAAATAAATTACGTGTGGCCCCCATCAGCAGGGACTCACCTTTCTAAAGCCACACAGCGTGAAACTGATTCCTAAAACACTAAGGCCTGGACACCGCAGAATTAAACAGCCTTTCCTCTGTACGCGGTGCGAATGTGAAAACCATTTACCATCCACGTCTGATTTATTCAACATATGTAGCGACCTGATGTATTCCATTTCAGCAGCATTCATTTATTGCCACCTGCATATGGTGGGCGGTCTCGGGTGCTGTTGACTCACTCCGCTGCGTATTGTGCTTTTTAAGAATTTCTCTACTTTAGTGTCCACCCACCATCTGACAGCATGAATATCCCTCTACGGTACAGAGTTTCACATGGTAACATACCATTTACTTTAACACTATTTAGAAAAAACACAACACTGATTGCAAGTTTTTCTGAATGGTACCAGAGAGGGATATTCATCAACAGAAGACTGCACTATTCTAATAGTCATTCAGCATTTACCCACATGTACAAGTGAAAATGACTGTAAATATAGTTTCAAGCGGGTCAAGATGTGCAACACAGAAAACTTAAAGGTGAAATAGTATAAATACTGTAATACACATTTGTGCCACACTTACATTTTTTGTTTGCTGCATCTTTGACAAGTTAAACAGATTCTGTTGTTCACAGATCAACTATCTAACATAGTTTTACTGAAAAATAAGGGTCAAAGATAAAAAGGTTTTTTTTTTTTCACGTACATTAGAATGTGTCCTGTTTAATTGTATTTATGAGCAAAAAAAATTAAAATAAAAAATGACTATCATACATTTGTCACCATTACAGAAGACATCCACTAAAATGTCATTTAGTGTAACAATAGTACATATAACAAAAAAATATTTATAACAAGAATCATTAGATGACATTAAAAGACTCTATTAAAGGATCACAGTGCAGTCCCCAAAAAACAAATTAATTGTAAATCTTTACCATTTACCACTAGGTTTTACCCATTTGTGAGTAATATATTTTTACTCATTTAATATATATATATATATTTTTTTTTTTTACATTTTACACAAAAGTTATTTGAAACATTAAAGCAGACACTTTACTTCCATTTAATGTTTTCTATGTATGTAAAACCACTTTTGTAAATTAAATTTGATGCGGACACCAAAATTGGAATAATTACCAAAAAACGGTAAGTAACATTGAATTAAACATAAAATTTAGAAGTTTTCTTGCAAAATGTATGCCAATAATCTTTGTTTTATTTACATCTTCGAAATTATTATTTTTTTGCATATAAATTCAGGAAATAAATAGAATTGACCAATTTCAAAGATGTGTATTTATTTTTTTCAACAATAACAACAACAACAAAATCAATTTTTGTTATTAGATGTCATAAAATCTAATAGGAAAAATATACCATGGTTAGAATACAATACATACCATTAATCTAACAACATCTACGTCTGTGTGAGACGTGGATGCGGCGGCTACATCAAAGTACATATATTACTGGGCAAAAAAAAATTTTCTGGATAAATATAAAAAATTTAATCTCAACCTTCAGCCCAAAACTACAGCATTACACTGTGATCTATAATTCAGTAGTGTGGGTGTTTACCACAATATTTAATCACATACTGTAAATGCAAAGAGTATTTAGACAAATATATGTGAGAGTGCAAAAATTAAGCATGTGGTATTGTAAAAAGTACAATGATGTGGAACTGATTTCTGTGCACAATGCGGAGTCTTGTTATCATTTACAGTGAAGAGCAAAGAGACGGAGGAGGAACATCATCTTTCACTCGAAATGCATCAATAAACCCCGTTCAGATGTCAGCAGCCCCTCAGGCATTCTTACATTTGCTTTACAACATTAAAGATTCAGCCTCGCTTTAAAACCAGTCAAAGGGTCGCAAGCCTTCAAATGTGTGTTTAGTGCTCAAAAAATGACAAAGAGAGAAGATGGTAACACTTGACCTGAGGCCTGTATTTATAATGCATTATAAAAAGTATTTTCAATGCATGATAAGTATATTCGCATTGCATTTCATCATCTTTTCATCGCAAATGTAACCACAGTTGTGGCCTATTTATGGTTGCACTTTCAAAAGAGACAGCGCAGGATGGAAGAAATTATGTTGGGTGTCAATCATGTGTTTTAATAGATTAAACTCTTTATAAATGTAAGTACTTTATTTCATAGGTTACTTCTGGCAAAGGAAACCTGAAAATATCAGAACATTTTTAATTATGATCTGTATTTAATTAAATCATTTGGAATACACAGTATGCATCAGGGTTATTTTAGTGTACTTTGATATACAGGCTAATAGGCTAATTATTTTGAATTCATTTTTATATTTTCCATTTTCATCTTAAATTTTGTTAAAGTTTTAATTTTGTGGTGTTTTTGTCATTTTTATTAGCTTTGTTTTTTAAATAGGTTGTAATACTTTTTTTATTTCAGTTTTAGTTATTTTAGTGCATAAAGCCAAACTAAAATATTTTTAATTCTTTTTTTTTAATTTAAATTTTAAGTTAAAATTTGAATTTTGGTTTGAATTAAGTATAATAACCCTGATATGCATGAAATCTTTTAAAAAGCGTGATTAGAAATTAAATTTCTATAGTAAATATACTTTTTTTTTTTATTGAATGACTAGTAAAAAAAATCACAGAAATACATTTTTAAGACATGTAGTTAATTAAATTAATAAGCGTAATTTTAGTATCATCGTATACTATTATAGATTTTGTTAATATTTAGAATTTTTATATTTCCTGTTTTCATTTAAAATTTTGCTGTGTTTTTGCCATTTTTTTTGTTTTTTTTTAAATGTCTATATAGTTCGTATTTTCAGAATTTGTTTCACTTTTAGTTATTTCAGTACTTAAAGTTAAAATAAAAATACTTTGTTTTTTATATTTTAATTTGTAGTTTTAATTCATTACAATAACCCTGATATGCATAAAATCAATCTGAAATCTTGATTAAAAAAAGGACATATTTAAATAAAAGTTTATTGCAAACTATAAGATTTTTAATCCTGCAATCCAGAGTAACCAAAAGTGATTTCCAAGCCATATGAAATCATATGAAATTTCGTATGATTGAAAAAATGATTCACACGATTAAAAATGACATTTCTATGGTTATCATATCTTTTTATATAATAAAAGTTACAATTGCTTGCAAACTAATCCAGCAATCATGAATGACTGTAAAAGTCACAGAAATTCATTTGTTAAAAGGTGCGGGAACTCGGAGTGTGTTCAGGCAAGGTTACTGACAACATTTCTCGGTTTTCTGTACGTTATGGATTTCAATACAATGATGCAGCACAATATCAAAAAAGCAATTTGCATTAATAACACCCAGGCAGATTTATAATGAAGGTTCAGCTTCCTGCAATCACACACTCACCTGCAAATGTGTGACTTGGGCGTCCTCCAAGTTACACTAATGCTCATGAACTCCATCATACCAAACATCCACAGGCTTCCATTAGAGCGCTCAGGAAAGCTCGAGATCCGCCATCATGATTTGTTAACTTCAGCAGTCAGAGGTTAACCAATTTAGTGATGGGAAACTCTGCCATTTTTAGTATTTCAAGGCAACTTATGGAACTAATCCAGAATTGCAAATGGTTCATTTGGGAAGTCATCCATGACAGGTACGTTCAAACGATAATTGAATTGAAATGTGTCTTGTGTGCTGGCAGGTTTTGTTTGGAAAGCACAACGGAGTGTCACTATGTCTTGCTAGAGGGACAGAAGTTTAATTAGATTGCGCTAATGAAGACAAACTGTCTACATGCGTCATTAATTTTTTGTAACTTGTTTAAAATGGTTAATTACAACATAAGATTAAGTTTAAGGACCCAAATCTTACATTGCACTTCAAGTGCGACCTAAAGTACCATAATTATTAGGCTATACAAACATAAAGATGCCTTTATAGTATACATATGAATGACTTATCTTGCAACGTGGAAGTAACCTTATTTTCTGTGAATGTGCGATTGAAAGATTTGAACATTGAAAGTCTTGGACAAGGGTAAAAACAATAATTTACATGAAAAAAAAAAGGCATTTTAACAGTAACAAACAGACAAATAAAAACACGTGTGCTTGAATGTGATATGTAAGTAACTTAATAAAAACATACAAATATGGAAAAATAAAACAAGTGTACTTGAACGTGATCTGTATGTAAATAAATAAATACAAGTCTGTTCGAATGTGGTTCTTATGTACCTAAAATAAAGTGGCCATGAAAAATTAGACTATATGCAGTTATGAAAATGACAGTCATTCAGCTAGAGGCAGTATAATGCTGAAAAAGGCCTGACAGAGTTAACCCAGCATGCAGGCTGTTATATCGAAACTAATAAAAACGCTATCGTGGATTTTTATTTTGCTATTTGGGGCAAATGGGAAAAATATATATGCTATATATTTGTTGTAGTTTCCGTTCAGAACTCCAGGGGCGAGTTCAAGCTCAAACCGGTGCGCAACGTTTTGCTACTGTTTCTGGCTTCAACGACATGTTTCCTGGA
>NW_015656152.1:1672756-1686784 GCF_001515625.1 Sinocyclocheilus rhinocerous | reverse complement strand
ATTCTGGAGGGCAAGGGCAGTGACTGTAACATCGAGCATATTTTGCCGTATTAAACACATATTTATACCGATTTCATCAGGCTCCGAAAAGTCTTCAAAAAGAGCACAAAGAATGGCCTTCTCAGCTGCCATAGTTGCAACTCTTGCGTCATCAGAACAGGGTGTTCAACGCACCACCGTTTCCGTTTAAAAACCTTTTTCCAACATTTCCGTTTAAAAAAACGTTTTGCACCGTTTTGTCGGGGCTGAACACAGCCCTGATGTTTGCCCATGACGACTTCTGCTTCTGAGAAGCATGTGAAATGTGAAGAGTCCATATTGCACTCTCAAAAGAGAAGGTTTTTAAAGGTTCTCAGTAACCTGCAACACCTGCCTCCACTAACTAACCCAAAGCACATCAATTAACCCATTAGTGTTGAACATCCCCAACCGCACCAGAAATTGTTCTCGTTTGTAATGAAATACCTAATATCTTAATATATATATATATTTTTTAAATTGGTAAAACAAAAGGCATTATTATTCATTGTTAAAGGAATAGTTTACCAAAAAATTAAAATGTACTCATCCTCCGGCCATTCAATGTAGATGAGAAATGTAGCATCGCTGCATCACACACTTGCTCAGCAATGGATGCTTTGCAGTGAATGGGTGCCGTCAGAATGAGAGTCCAAACAGCTGATAAAAACATCACAATAATCCACAAGTAATGTACACCACTCCAGGGGCCCGTTCTTCGTACCTTGCTTAATACATCTGATGATTTGCAGCATGTGTGTAAGACTCCAATACAATTATAAAGTTATTATTTTATCACGAATAAATCTTTCAATGTGTAAAACTGGCTATATTATGTCAGTGTCTATACGGTAGCAAGATCATGCCAGATCATCAACAATCAAATCCAGCTAACTGAGTTAGCGACGTACGAAGAATGGGCCCCAGTCCATCAGTTAATGTCTTGAGAAGTGAAAAGCTGCATGATTTTAAGAAATAAATCCATCAAGGTGTTTTAACTTCAAACCCTTGCTTCCAGCTTGAGTCCTCTATCCATAATATTGCTTTCTCCAATGAAAAAGTTGTCTTTTATCAGCTGTTTGGACTCTCATTCTGACGGCACCCATTCACTGCAGAGGATCCATTGTTGAGCAAGTGATGCAATGCTACATTTCTCCAAATCTGAAAGAAACAAACTCATCTACATCTTTGATGGCCTAAGAGTGAGGACATTTTCAGCAAATTTTTATTTTTAGGTTAACTATTCCTTTAATTGTTCACATCACATTATGCACACACACACACAAAGCTCATTTAAAACATGGCACAGGCCACAAAAACTATGAAACAGGTATAAATGGCATCATTTAATTTGTGACATTTTAAACATTCCTTTCTCAAAGATTCATATGACAAATGTACAGGAATCGTTCTTTTCACATATATATTTATATTTTTTTTTTTCTCATGTTATTGCTTTACAGTAAAATGCATCGGTTGGATATGTCCATTAAAGCATGACAATACATTCATATACATGTTACAGATGTATTCAGTTATGGTTCATAGTAACTAACTTTACATGAAATATAGATATATTTATATTTTGTTCATCTTACATTTATTATTATTATTATTGTTGACATGAATCCCACATCACGTTGATCTCACAGTGCATGGGGTCGCAGTTCATACACGTATTGAATATGTGTGTGTGTGTGTGTGTGTGTGTACCTGGTATTTATCACGTTATGGGGACCAAATGTCCCCACAAGGATAGTAATACCAGTAAATGTTGACCTTGTGGGGACATTTTTGAGGTCCCCATGAGGAAACAAGCTTATAAATCATACAGAATGAGTTATTTTTGAGAAAGTAAAAATGCACAAAGTTTCCTGTAAGGGGTAGGTTTAGGGGTAGGGTTGGTGTAGGGCAATAGCACATACAGTTTGTACAGTATAAAAACCATTACGCCTATGGAATGTCCCCATAAAACATGGAAACACAACATGTGTGTGTGTGTGTGTGTGTGTACTTATTTTGTAAGTTCCCATAAAATCCACAATATGTAGAGGTACAACAATTATGCCATCTCAATTATACTTGTTAAAAAAGTGACTTCATAAACAGATATGTGATCATTGTGTTGGTAGATAGAGAGAGTGTGTGCCTTAATATACAACAAAAACCTCAAATCAAGTCTCAAATGAAGAGCCCACCATTTCAACTGATGTTAAATCAGTCACGGTCAAAGCATCTCAAACGTACTGCATGTACAAATAAGCTTTATCTAAAGAACAAATTACTTCCAACAGCTGTAAAAGTCTGCATTATCAACATGCATTTGCACGGTAAATCTTTCAAAAACTGTCTAGAAAATGTCCAGGTTAAAATTCACCCCAAGTAAGTAAATGAAGATATTATATTTTGCATAAAGTCTATTATTTAGAACCAAGAGCTTTTGCACCGAAACATCATTTTTGTGACAATTAAACATTTCCTATAAATTCTCATTATGTAATGCAACAAACAAATTATGCTCATTATTGTAATGCAACAATAACTATATATATAATGCACAATAAATAGTTCCTTTAAGGGAATTACAATGGCAGCTTGTTTCCACCACAGGATTTAAAAAATAAAATTGCAACTTTTAATCTCACAATTCTGACTTTTTTTCTCGTGATTTGGAGTTTATATCTCACAATTATGGCTTTTTTCACACAGTTCTCCAGAAAAAAAAGTTAGCATTGTGAGATATAAACTCACAACTGTGCCAGAATTGAGAGATAAAAAATAGCAAAAACCTTTTTTCATCATTAAAAAAAAAACAGAATTGCGAGATGTGAACTCAGAATTTCAGAGGGAAAAAGTCAGAATTGCGAGATTTAAACTCGAAATTGTGAGGAGGAAAAGTCAGAATTGTGATTTAAAAAATTAGAATTGTGAGATAAAAAGTCGCAATTACCTTTTAAAAAAATTTTTTTTTATTCCATAACAGAAAAAAAACTGCGAGATGTAAACTCAGAATTCAGAGGAAAAAATTTTGAATTGTGAGATTTAAACACGAAATTGCAGGGAAAAAAGTCAGAACTGTGAGATAAAAAGTCACAATTACTTTTTTTTTAATTCCATAGCAGAAATGGGCTTCAATTATGGAGCCCCGCACATGACATGCAAGAAAAAATAAATAAATCGTGCGCACGATTTACTAATTCGTTCCCTCGATGTACTAAAACGTGCACACGATTACTATTTCGTTCCCTCGATTTGCTAAATCGTGCGCACAATTTATAAATCGAGGGAACGAAATAGTAAATCGTGCACACGATTTAGCCTACTATTTTTTTCCTGCATGCCATGTGCGGGGCTCCATATTCAATAAATTATAAAAACAAATCAAACCGAAAAAATAACATCAAAACATTGTAAGTTTAAGGGGAAAATGTGCTTCATTTTCATGAAATCAGTGTCACAATGAACCATTTTAATGGCACAAAAAAAGACTTCATGTGCAAAATATAACATCAGCTTTTGATTTGGGGTGAAATATAGACTACCATGGACATGTTTTTGTGAGATTTAACCCCTTTTTTTTTTTTATTACAAACTGGCACTAGAGAATATTAATCTATGCTTGGTTTTGCATTTTAAATGTTCCTGTATCAGACAGAAATGCATGAAGTGTCTGTACGAAAAGTCCAGAGGAACTACAGGAACTGTCTCTGGATGAAGTTGAGATTGCAGGATGCGCAAGACGTGCTGAAAAAATAAACTCCTTCATAGTTTCCATCGCTTCTCATTGAAACTCGTCTTCTGCTCAGAAGTTCAAGGTGACTCATCAGTCCGTGTCTGAGTCTCGAAGCGCCCTGTGAGGAGGAAGTTAATGCCCTGGAGAGCAAAGCCACTTCCTCCCTGCATAGTGTCCACTACAAGTCCACATCCTATTGCTATTTCACTCCCAACATTCATAAAAAATGTTGTCCGTATGCTGTGCACAGAAACAGCAGCTCTTATATTGCATAAACCCCGTTCTTCCGACACAAAAACAGCTGCGGATTCCCACAATGTTTGTGTCACGTTTCGATCCGCGTGACAGGAAAACGTCTCCACAGAGGTTTGGTTCTGTAGCTGCCGGGTCGGAAACGGGCAAGGGCCGTGGTTGCCATGGAGACGACTGTCCGGAGATCACCTCGGTGGAACGTCCCACAATGCACTGCATTCGCGTGCTGATGGTGGCTGTGCTTGCGCTGCAAAAAAATAATGAGCTTCCTCTGTGTTTTTGTCTTGTTTTCCAGTACAAATACATTGTTAAATCAAGATGCATTTACTTGAGAAGCAAATTGACTTGCTTTTAAGTGAGTTTTTGCTTAAAACAGAAATATCAGAACAGAAATCTTGTTTTCTGACCCCACTCGCAGATATTTTTGTTGTTTTAATGTTAATATTTTTGTTGTTTTAATGTTAATATTTTTGTTGTTTTAATGTTAATATTTTTGTTGTTTTAATGTTAATTTTGTTGTTTACTTAGTTAATAGGCCTATCTTAAGTCATTTTGCATCTCAAATCTTGTTTTCTGAAAAAAATTTTCAGATGTTTTCTTGTTTTAAGTAAAAGCACTTAATTTTTCAGAAAACAAGACTTGAGAGGAAAATTAGTTTTTTTCAAAAGCAAGTGTTTTTTTGCTTAAAACAAGAAAAGCTTAAACCAACTAAATTTTTCTGAAAACAAGACTTAAGTCATTTTGCTTCTCAAGTCTTGTTTTCAGAAAAATGTATCAAAACATTGTATTTTTGCTTTTAAAAAAATCTGAAAAATATACCTTTTAATAAAACAAGATGAGATGAAAATGACTTATGATAGGCCTTTTAAGTTTTGTTTTCTGAAGAAAAAAAAAAATAATTAAACAAGAATATAAAAACGAAAAATATCTGCCAACGGGGTCAGAAAAAATAATCTTGTTTTCCCTTTGAATTAATTGTATTTTTCAGACTCAAATGGGAGATACTTTTTCTTGTTTTAAGCAAAAACTCATTTAATTTTGATATATTTTTCAGTAAACAAGACAATCTTGATTCAAGAAATAGTATGTATTTGTACTGAACAATAAGACAAAAATACTGAGTAAGAACATTATTTTTTGCAGTGCATGGATTGGTCATGTGAGGGACTGTCTGGAGAGCTTCCCCTGATACGCACAAATACACACACAAACATCTACACACGAACACACACGTCTGACAGAGGGAAGCACTTCTGAATGAGACCGAACCGCTCACTTGCATGCTTTAAAGTGCTAATTTCTACATTTCACAATGAAAGAATGGCTTCATGTGCCTCTCAAGAGCACAAGACCAGCCCAAAACCACCAGAAACCACATCGCAGATGCTCATCTATTAATAAATACGATTATTAAATCTCTTTGTAGGCAAGTTTATATTCACAGAGCTCTCAAAGAGGCTAAGACAAAACCTGCTAAAATCATCAAACAAGAACACTGCGTTTTCTGAATTAAAAATATACAAATTCACAATGCAAAACAAAATGATTCATTATCAGTATTTATGTCTGTTTTTCTAAATATCTAAATATCATTCAAACGAAATTTGAATTAATTAGATTTTTCCTGCAACTCAAACATTTGAATTTGACAATTTCTTACAATTCAAATATTTCAATTTGAACTATTAAACCTACATTTTTTTTTACTCTTATTACAATAGCAATGGATGATTTAAACAATACTTTAATTGCTCTTGCATTTTTTTATATTTTTCTTCCTTTTTTTTTTTTTTTTTAAATTGAACTAAATTTAGTCAAGTTTGAGAAAAAAAATCTACTTAATTATTAAAGATACAGACTTCGAAAACTCTTAATCGGCAAAACTGATTTTTTTTAAACTCTTATTAGAATAAAAATGGATAGCATGTAATACTTTCATTTCTCTTGCATTTCTAAATTAATTTTTAAAGCATAAATCTAACCAAATACTTTTTTTTGTTTATGCTCAAAACAATTTGTACATGATGTAAGAAAATCATTTAAATTAACTTCATTGAAGATGTATTCTTTGCAATCTCTTAATAACTCAATGTCTTTATGTTTTCGAGTAAATTTATCTTGTTTAAATGATGTTTAGATATTTCTACTAAAAAAACAAGACCAAAAATACTAATTAAAAAAATCTTGTATGCAGAATAACCATGCATGTGTCCTAACCGGGCACGATACACTTCCAATGACAAGTACACTCTAAAAAATGCTGGGTTAAATATAACCCAGCGCTGGGTTAAAAAGGGACAAACCCAGCTATTGGGTTGTTTTGAACCCAGCGGTTGGGTTGTTTTGACCCAGCTATTGGGTTGTTTTGAACCCAGCGGTTGGGTTGTTTTGAACCCAACCGCTGGGTCAAAACAACCCAATAGCTGGGTTTGTCCCTTTTTAACCCAGCGCTGGGTTATATTTAACCCAGCATTTTTTAGAGTGTAATTAGTCCGTCTGCAACGAAAGAGTCAATGCTGCAACATAATCACAGCCAGCTGCAACACTGTTGATGATTAATATGCAGATTTTTTAGACCAATGAGACTGCACGGATTTGCATGGACGATTGACCCGATTAGGACACAATAATAACTGAAAATGTTAATTTCTCTTGCATTTTTTTTTAGGCTAAAAAAAATGATATTCTGCAAAATAATTCACAGTTGTGTGAGCAATAAAGACTTCACGAAGAGATTCAGCGGTTTAAAAAAAAGAAATTTTTCAACAAAGTGACAAAAAAAAAGAAAGAGATCAGTGTAGGCATGTAGGAAAGGATGAATGCTCGTCCATAGACTCCGTATTTGCCGTGCATTTTACAATATTAAACTGGAAGAGAAGAGCTGCCGAGGACAAGTTCCTCTTTCTGGGTCGAAATCTGGGGTCAGAGGTCAGCAAAATGAGCTTAAGTGGAAGATCGTATCCGTTTGTCCATCCATCCACAGTGAAACGAGTCGAATGAAAGGAGCGTGAATAAAGCGTTAGTCCTCATGAAGACTAACATTCGTCCAGTCTGAGGTGATGGTGGTTCTGGAGTGCAAGAACGGAGGTTGTGACATCAGGATGGTGCATTCTGGGATACGGAGCGGCCCATGGGATTTTAGTCTTCCTGACACATGGGCAGGTTGACGAAGGTGAAGACGTTATATTCGATCATGATGGAGAAGCAGAGGAAGACGGCGTACAGCACCAGCACATAGATGCCCAGCTTAAAGTCCAGCTTCCACCCGTTCAGATGAATCCCAAGAATCTGCAGGAGAAAAAACATCCTTTGATTGATTACATACAGCAGTCAATTTGTGCAATGCAGTACTCATTTAATAAGTCTATACATTATTAAAAAAATTGGGCTCTCAATTAGGAAATGTCTAGCAGATAAATACACAAATGGTCACTTCATAAAAAGATTGGAAATAACTCTTTATATAATAATAACTCTTATTTTATTGCCATTTCTATATTATCAAGTGTTAAACTGAATAGTTTAGCACTTGATATTGTTTTTTATTAATTGATTTTTAAAAGAATCAACAATTTATCAAAACATTTTCAGCAAATAAAAACTAAAAATGCAATATTCAGTTTAAGCAACAGTCAATCACTTCATAACAACATTAAAATAAAAATGTAAAAGTTTCAATTTATGTTTTTATAAAATTTTTTATTATTATTTGATTTAAAAGAATCAACCATTTGACTATCAAAACATTCAGCAAAAAATCCAATATTCAGTTCACTTCATAACATTAGAAATAACTGTAATTTAAACTGTATTGTCATTTCTATATTACAGTGTTAAATTGAATATTGCCGTTTCAATTGATCTGTCTTTTTTTTAGTTTTTGATTTAAAAGAATCAACTATTTTACAATCTAAATATTCAGACAAAATCATTTCTATATTACAGTGTTAAACATAATATTGCAGTTTCAATTGATCTGTTTTTATTTATTTTTTTAGTTTTTGATTTAAAAGAATCAACTATTTTACAATCTAAATATTCAGACAAAAATGCAATATTCATTTTAAGCATTATTCAATCACTTTGTAATAACTTTATACATATCTTTTTAATTTTATTGTCATTATATTATCAAGTGCTAAACTGAATATTAGTTTAAATTGATAAACGTTTAATTACTGATATTTTATTATTTTTTGATTTCTTTAAAATAATTGACAATTTTTTTAAAAATACATTCAGCGCATAAAATAAAAACCAAAAATACAATCCCTATGTTGTAACATTAGAAATTAATTGCTATTTAATAACATTTATAATATATAATATTATAGTTTCAGTTTATAAATTTTTATTAGCTGATTTATATTAGCTGATTTATATTAAAAGAATTGACAATTTGAATATCAAAATATATTCAGAAAAAAAAAACAATATTGAGTTTAATTGCCAGTCACGTCGTAATAACATTAGACAAAAAAGTTCAAACTTATTGTCGTTTCAATATTATAAAGTGCTAAACCGAATATTACAGTTTCAATTTATCTGTTTTTTTTTACTATTGTTTGATTGTTTTATTAGTTAGTTTATTAAAAATCAACAATTTGATTATCAAAATATATTCAGCAGATAAAATAAAAACTGAAAAAACAATCACTTTGTAATAACATTAGAAATAACTCGTTATTTTATAACATTTATAATATTTAATACTATAGTTTCAATTTATCTGATTTTTGTATTATTATTCTTTTGATTTATTTATCCAGATGTTTATAATTTTTTTAATAAATGTATAATTTTCTCCACACTTAAGCAATGGTCAAAAATTCTAGTTAAGGATAAGTATTAATTTTAATGATCATAACTCTGATACCAGAATTAACAGGGAAACTATTTAACTATGAGCAGACCACACGATATCTGTGCTTGCAGAAGTCCTCCAAATCAGCACACCTGTCACTCAAAAGCTAACAATTTTTTCATCTTTTCAGCAGAATTCACAGAGGAAGTCTACAGCTTGCATCTGAGCCTGATTGAGTCACGAATCGTCTCAGGAGAACCTGCTGATTTACTCACGGTGAGCGCGACAGATCCCAGCAGCAGCACCACAGAGTAAACCAGTCCCCGACTGCTTATCATCACCTGAACGGAGGGAGGAAACAGCATCATCAGCTCCCACAATGCCACTGTGCCATTACACCATTACAATAAAAACAGATCTCGCGTTTCAGACTCGTGTTCAATAGAAGCTGCTGGCTTCAGAGGAGCACATCTTGATCTCTGCTCAAACAGAACGAGCTGCTGGATGTGCTTACAACTGATCCATAACTGACTGCCATGGTCTGCAGCGCCCAGGGAACGCCGAGCCCCACCAGAATGTCAAAGACGTTACTGCCGATGGTGTTGGACACGGCCATGTCTCCCAGACCTGCAGAAATGAGATATGCTTTCAGACTGAACAAGCAATGCCGACTCATCTTGCAGATTCAGAGGTCATTTCTCCTAAAGCCACACAAAATAAAGTCTCTGAAGTGTGATGTGGCTTGTCATGATACAATGCAAACTGGTTGCATCTTAGTTTGCATAGGAGCAGCATTGTAAACAGGAAATTAACTGAAAAAGTAACTTATTGAATACATTTATCAGTGGTGAAACTAAAGCAAAAAAGTAATAAGCAACTTAATAAGGAATGCAAAATAAGGAAAGTGGTGGGGAAAAAAAGTGTTGACAAAAAGAAAAAGAAACTATATTTTTCAATAGCGATGCAAAACTATAAATGAAACAGCAGAAAAAGTAGCCACAAGAAGTACATTTTACCAAAATAAAATAAAAAAATATATTATTTATATTATTAAAATAATTATTAAAATAAATAAATAAGATTATTATTAACAATAACAACAACAACCGTTGTTGTTTTAATTGATAAAATAACTAAATATTTAGTCAATTAAAAAATAATAACAACAACAACAAAACATTATTTTATCAAATGAATAAAATAAAATAAAATTAAATTAAATTAAATTAAATTAAATTAAATTAAATTAAATTAAATTAAATTAAATTAAATTAAATTAAATTAAATCAAATTAAATTAAATTAGTTTGGTTTGAGTGTCCAGGTACAAAAACACTTGCTCAAAAACATTTAACTATAAAAATTACATTTGGTGCCAGAAATGATCAAATAAGTGTTTTTCAATAGAAATGCAAAACTATAAAGTAAACAGCAGAAAAGCAGCCACAAGAAGTGTTTCTATATAGGGTTATTTTATAAAACAAAATAAAAGATTTAGTCAAATAAATAACAACAACAACAATAATAACAATAATGATAATAATAACAATTATTATTATTATTATTATTATTATTCATTTAACAAAAAAAAAATTTGTAATATGTAATATTTTTTTATATTTAGTCAAAATGCAGCTGTTAATCATTATGTCATCACTATCAAAATATTGCTCCTTTTGTTTCCAGAAAAAAAAAATCACTGGCTCAAAAACATGGACTATACAAATACCAGTTGGTGCCAGAAATTACACACTTAATCTTTTAGATACACAAATTTGAACTTCAATTTAATATGAGCCTCAATATGTTTCTATGGTTGGAAGAGTCAAAAGAGAACCATTACAAACTCATCCTAAAAACTATATTCTGTACTCTAATCTTGGATTCTCCACAGGGCAGACAGCATTGAGATGCAGTCCATGTCTGAAGTAAAGTGACTGATAGTGACACAGGAACAGGAAATCACATTCTCTGTTCTGTTCTGCTTTGATCAGATACGTGAAAGTAAAACATGTTAAATTCATCCTGCCGCAGTTTTATTGATCAGAACGGCGCGATCAATCTACCTTGACGAGCCACGATCAGGCTGGCGATGCAGTCCGGGACGCTCGTGCCCGCCGCCAGAAACGTGATGCCCATGATGACATCGGGAATGCCGAGCGTGTATCCGATGATCGTCACCTAGAAGACAGAGTAAAGCTTTCATAAAAACCAGACAGACAAACCGGAGAGAGAGAGAGAGAGAGCGAGAGAGAGATTGACAGACGTACCATCCACACCATGAAGTAGGAAAAGACGGCGATCCAGATGGTGGAGAGGATGAACGAGAGCATGAAGTATTTCTCCCAGCGAGACTTGGCACAGTTTGGGATGGTGAAGTACAGGATCAATAACAACGGCCAAGAGATCAGCCATTTAGTTCTGTTCATACAGCCGGCTAAGACACACAACATACGGATTTACAAGATCACTGCAGTACTATAAACTCAGCTTCTGTTCCTTTAACCCTCATGTTGTAAAATAAAATAAAATAAAATAAAATAAAATAAAATAAAATAAAATAAAATAAAATAATAAAAAAGTAAAATAAAATAAAATTAAATTAAATTAAATTAAATTAAATTAAATTAAATTAAATTAAATTAAATTAAATTAAATTAGTTTGATGACTGGGACAGGATTTTCTTTTTCCTGATGCTAGTTAATGTTATCATATTAGACCAGTGGTCACCAACCTTTTTAAGCCCAAAATCCCTGACCTCGGCTTTTCTCCCTAAGATCTAACTATTAAAGAATTGACAGAAAAAGACAGCCCAGATTGTCCTTCCAATTTGAGGCCTTTTATTCAGTATTTTAATTAGTGATGCACCGATCATGATTTCTCATGGCCGATTTAGATTCTAGCTTTTTCTTTTTTTTTTAAACAAGCAAATTGGCTGTAAAGCAAATGCTTTTAAATCTCTCATTATGCAATATTATTACCAAATATTGGATGCAATCTTCTGATCGAAGGCCTCCCTCATCTCTTACCAAAATTATCCACAAATGATGCTTATTTCACTCAAAAGCTCAGGTGCATGAGCTCAGATCAGTGAGGCCTACGATCAATCACTTCCAAAAAGAAATACAAAACCTGTGCTAACTGAAAGAAAACAAGTCGACAAAAAAATTTAATCCAAGATATGGTGATAATATAGCATAAAATTGGATCATGTTTGTACTTGTTTAGGTTTTGTTTCGAGTCAAAAATGAGCCGCCTACAAAAATAGCTTGAAAATCTCTCATTATGCAATATTATTAAAAAAAACTGAATTCAATCTTTTGATCAACATGTTTTCTCTCAATCAGCACAGGTTTTGCATCTCTTTTTGGAAGTGATTAATAATAGGACTAAGTGATTTTTTGAGTGAAAATTGCCATAATTATCCACAAATAATCCAAAAAGAGATCTAAAACCTGTGCTAATTGTAAGAAAACAAGTTGGCAAAAAAGACTGAATCCAAGATTTGATTAAAATATAGCATAATGAGATTTACAAGCAGTTTTTAAAAGACCAATCATTTTTGACCGGTAAAGGATTAGGTTAAAAAATTCATTTTTTTGCTCCTTTCTGAGGTGTGTTTTCATTTCTATCACGTCCGTTTCTTTTCTGTATGTATGTGGTGATTTTGGCACAAATATTGTCTTCTGAAAAGAAACTCTGGGTTCCTCACCTGGTAACCTGAACGGTGAGGTGAGCTCACTCTCTTTATCCTCAGTGGTTTTGTCTTCTGGCACGTTTCCATTCTCGATGTCTGGCTTGCCGTCCACCACAGCCGTCTCCACGCCGTTAGCCGACTGGACCAACCTCTGACGCTACACACAACAAACACTCTGTTCTAGAAATGCATCAACATTAAAAGTCTGACTGAGACTGATGAGCTGATGAGAAATGGCTAATGTTACAATTTTTCTCTATTTTGTCTAAATAAATGTTTTTTTTGTTTTTTTTTTATTAATTAATTTTTTTTTGCTATAAGTTTGATTGCATCATATAATAATTGCTGTTAATAGTGTTCATCGTCTGTTTGATTACGTCTTTAATAGATTTTTCCGTACATTTCTGCCATATGTACATTAACTGACAGTCACCACTGATAAGCTACCACTAAATATTGTAGAAACTTAATTTGCTGTAAAGTTGCTTTGCAACGATTTGTATCGTGAAAAGCACTATACAAATAAACTTGAATTGAATTGAAATAAATAAAAATAAAATAACAACAATAAAAAATCATTTAGGCATCACAACATTATAATGAACAATATGAAAAATACATTTTCATTTTGATTTTTGATGAAAATTAAATTAAATCGCCTTTAAAGTTGTCCAAATGAAGTTCTTAGCAATGCATATTACTAATCAAAAATTAAGTTTTGATATATTTACGGTAGGAAATTTACAAAATATCTTCATGGAACATGATCTTTATTTAATATCCTAATGATTTTTGGCATAAAAGAAAAATCGATAATTTTGAGCCATACAATGTATTTTTGGCTATTGCTACAAATATACCCCAGCGACTTAAGACTGCTTTTGTGCTCCAGGGTCACATTTATAATTTGAATTTGAAGTATCATTCAAAAGTTTGGGGTCAGTAAGATTTTTTAAGACTAATTCATATTTTTACTCAGTAAGGACACATCAAAAGTGCCAGTAAAGACATTTATAATGTTTTTTAAAAAATCATTTCAAATAAATAGAATAAATAAATGCTATTCGTCAAAGAATCCTGAAAAAAAGTGTCACGGTTTCCAGGAAAATATTAAGCAGTTTTCAACATTGATAATAATAATAAATGTTCCCTTTCATGGGAACTTCAAAACTGCGTCCTCTAGGGGTCGCTATGGGGGATGCCTCATCGTGACCCGTGTCTGAAGCATACATTGAAAAAACACCAACTCGTTGGCCGGCGACAGCCATGACGTCACTACCGGTGCGACTATAGTATAAATAGGCACCGGGAGCACACATCATTCTCTTCTTCGTCTTCATTGACTGTTCTGTTTGAAGCGTGCATTTCCAAGGAAAAAGTAAGAGCTATCTCTATTCATTATGGCGAGCACTAGCAGAGCATTTAGAAGGTGTGTGCATCCGTGTCATCGCTTTTGACACGGATGCAATTTTCCAATGAAAATTTTCCAATGAAAAAGCTCCGTTCTCGTTTGTCTCTCTTTTC
>NW_015656152.1:1667619-1671991 GCF_001515625.1 Sinocyclocheilus rhinocerous | reverse complement strand
ATATATGCATAATTTTTTTTAGATAATGATGAATATTCCAATATTTTTATTTCTTTTTATTTCAATTTCGTGTCTGCCATACCTCTGTTATAATGAGACGGCTGGCCATGCGCAGACGAGGCTTGGGTCCGAAGTGGTTTGTGACCATCACACGGAGACCGGCTTCAGGGAAACGGTAATTTGGAGGACTGGCCTTGATGATTTCATCAACCATTACCACCGAACCTCGACTGTAAACCTTACTGGACTTGACTTGAGAAAGACAATCCATAAAATCCATAAAATAACACAAAACACACAGATTATATCAGGACTGATTTCTTTCTTGCTATTCAAAATCAACATGTTTTAGCACTTACATGAGACATTTACTCCATCCCAAATTATTGGCTATATTTTCAGAGAAGCATCAGAGAAAGAGTGTGCAGTAAACGCAGAAAGGTTTAGTAAGACTAAACAGGCAGGCAGAGTTAAACGTGAAGATACCGACGCCAGAAACAGGCAGATGAGGAATGAGGAAAGAGACAAACTCTGGGGAAAAGAGTAAAGAGACAGAAGTGATGGATGAGGCAGTGACGGTACCTCTCAATCACAGACGGACAGAAGCAGCGAGAAGAGATCTCAAGAGCTGAATCAGGAGGACATTTCTCTCACAAACATAAAACATAATTGGACAAAAGACCAGTTGTGCTGTTCAGAGCATGTGCAATAAATAAGACCAAGACGTCCAAGAACCTTGAGAAAAAAGCTCAAATGAAAAACGATCTAATATTTTTAAGAATAAGAATCTGACTGGTAAAAATGCCTATGAAAAGAACTTACAGTACAAGATCATACCCAATTTGTTTTTTTTATTATTTCTTCGTTTTGATGAGGATTTTATTTGTTTATTATGAGCTTCTTCGTTATACTGTATATTATAATATAATATATATTTTTTCTATAATATTTCATTTTATGTTTGTGTGTTTATATATATATATATAAACATTCAGTAATTGAATACATTATTCAAGTAATTATGTTTTTTAATAACTTAAAGATTATGCCAAGATATTGTGCCAAATTTAAATATATATATATATTTCTGCTTCTTAATAAGACATTTATTGGTAACTCTTATCAATATTGTTCCATTAGTTAACATTAATTAACTACATTAGTTAACATGAACTAAAAGTGAAATATACTTGTAAAGCATTTATTAATCTCAGTTCGTATTAATTTCAACATTTACTAATTCATCATTAAAATTAATAGACCTGAACTAACATGGACTAACAATGAACAGTCGTGCATTTATTAATTAACATTGACAAAGATGAATAAATACTGTCACAAATGTATTGCTCATTGTTAGTTAATATTAGTTAATGCATTAATTAACATTAACTAATAAGTGTTCCCCATTTATTTCTTCATTATGAGCTTATTAATTATATAATTATAATAATAATTTTGTGTAATATATTTCAAAATAATTTAATTCAGTAACTGAAGATATCATTCAAGTCACAGTATGTATGAATTACTTTTCTCACATTATAGACATATAGCATAAAGATACCCTAGAAAGATAATTTTTATTGGAGCATAACTGAATGTATTTAAAACTTGCAGAACTCTTGAACGTACAGTATTTTAAACACATTACATTTCAAGTAAGAGTAAAGGCACACTTGTATCTCATGTGTTGTACTGCGGGACAGGTGACCTCATGTTTTGTACTTGAGGTTGACATGAGTATGGAATTATGGAGTATAACTTGTATTAAATCTGAAGTTTTAAAGCCTGTCTGTTTAGTCTTACCTGGACCCAACAGCGGTATGGACGGATCGTCCCAGTTACAGTCTAAACTGTCTTTACCGTCCTCCAGTTCACTGCCGGCCGCTGCGTTTCCATTGGCAACGTTCTTGTCGCTCCGTCTTGTGAAAAACTTCTGCAAGCTTGCATTAAATCTAATATAGACAAAAACAAAATGACAGACAGACAATTTTAGTCTCTTCTGCTCACCAAGGCTGCATTTATTTGATGAAAAATACTAGGGATGCACCGATACCGATACTGGTATCAATCTTGTTATATTTTATTACCATTTTCTAAACTATAGCGAATAAACTGTGATAATGTGAGAAATGTTGAAGGTGTCTGAATACATTTTGGTTTGACTGTATCTATTTGATAAATGAAGTTAACCAACTAACATTATACATACTCTTTTGGTTTCTGTACCCAATATTTTAAAAATGTACAAATGCAATAAAAATATCGGTATCGGTACTCGGTATCAGTAAGTGGTATCGGTGCATCCCTAAAAAATACAGTAAAAACAGTAATATTGTGAAATATTATTACAATTTAAAATAAATGTTTCTATGTGAATATATTGTAAAATATCATTTATTCCTGTGATCAAAGCTGAATTTTCAACATCATTTCTCCAGTCTTCAGTGTCACATAATCCTTAAAAAATCATTCTAATATGCTGATTTGCTGCTCAAGAAACATTTATGATTATTATCAATGTTGAAAACAGTTGTGCTGCTTCATATTTTTGTGAAAACCATGATGCATTGTATTTTTCAGGATTCACAGATGAATAGAAACTTCAAAAGAACAGCATGCATTTGAAATAAGAATCTTTTGCAAAATCATAAATGTATTTCCTGTCACTTTTGATCAATTTAATGTGTACTTCTGAACATAAATCACAATATTTTGTTTTATCACTATTTTTGAACTTTATTCTATTTTGCAAGCATGTGTATATATACTCACTTCATGATGAGGATATATACAGCATACATGACCACCAGCACCAGACTCTCCCACCTGAAACACACGATCAAAACCAGACGTCAGACGGAGGTTTACAAAAATCAGACAAGAGTGCAAAACAAAAAGAGACTCACCACACAATCTTTTCATCATAGATGAACTGATGTCAGGTGACAAGAAGACAAACAAAAAGATAATCAGTGCAGTTACAGTCTAGTTCCAGTAGAATGTTCATTGAGAAGAAAAGTTAAGCTAAATAAATTTGAATTTCAGCATAAAAAAATCTATATATGTATCCCATATTATTCCCAAAGTTTTTTTGATGTGAACAATTTGACGTAAAATAAACCCCTGAGATGTAAAATGATTATTGCAATAATTTAACAACATATTTGCATGTACACGATCTCAGTTAATGGTCACATGACAGGCAGGTAAACAAATGTGTTTTTATCTTTATTGTTACTTCATTATTATTATTATTATTTTACATTTTTATGATTTTATCAATTATTAGCTTTTCATCAACTCTGCATTACAGGATGTAATGTGTCTACGTTTTATTTGAGACTCACCACAATTAGAGCAACTACAGACAATATGTAGAAGAAAGAATCACGGAAAACAGGCCACCAGGTCAGTAAGACCACCTACAGACATCAACACAGACTACTGTTAAATACAGAGAGCATAATGCACACTGCACACTGAATACGATCTATGATTTACAAACAAAGAAAACATGAAATGAAGTGTTATTGGAAATGGAAGGACAAGTTGAGTGCGATACATTTTTCCATGTTGCACATTTTGGCAAATGCATTGAACACATATTTTCTTAAATATTTACCAGATTCCTCAATAGCTTTGAAGCACTTTCAGAAAAGAGCCACATCTTATCAAAAACCACTTACACTCATAAAAATAAAGGTTCCAAAAGTGGGTTTTCACAGTGATGCCGTAGAAGAACCATTTTGGTTCAACAAAGAACCTTTCAGTAAACATTTCTTAAAAGAACCATTTTTTCTTAGTGTGAAGAACATTTTAATCATCTGTAGAAACTTTTTCCACTATAAAGAACATTTTGTGGATTGGAACGTTTCCATGGATGTTAAAGGCTCTTCATGGAACCATCAATGCCAGTAAAGAACCTTTCTTTTTAAAGGTTGTTGAGGTTCATTTTGAGGTCAATTTGGAATTTAAGTTCTTGATGTCTCATTCCAGATTCTTCATATCAGTGTTTTGGCACTGGCTTCTTAAATGCACCATTATCTAGATGGTTTTCTATAGATGCATCAATAAAATACTGCTGATTTTAAACTGGGAAGTCTGATTATTTTCCACAAACTGGTTCTTTTGGACAGTTTGTTTCAATGAACTTGTTCAAATGACTGATTCACCAGTTCATTTATGTAATTATGCAATGACGTAATAATGTAGGGCTGCACGATTATGACAAAAATCATAATTGTCAATTATTCCCTTGAAATTGTAATTGCGATTATTAATTACGATTATCACAATTTACATTGAATGATGTTTATACCATTGTTTGATGCAACTGCATGCCGTATTTTTATATGAAAATAAACAA
>NW_015656152.1:1658423-1667183 GCF_001515625.1 Sinocyclocheilus rhinocerous | reverse complement strand
GGATTGGTTTCTTCTTTAAATGATAAAAAAGTAAAAATATGAATAGTATTATAATGTTATACTAAAACTCAAATTAAAATAATGGGAAAAACCCTTAAGATAACAAGATAACAAAAACGCATCTTAAGCACGCGGAATAACATAAGTGGACTTTGAATGATTAATTGCCGCTTTGAACGATTACGTAATTGTGGCATCCATAATTGTAATCGCGATTAGAAATTCGATTAATTGTGCAGCCCTAACATAACGTATGCAGAATATATTTTTGCTCCTTTTGAGTCGGAGCGACAGTCAGGAACGTCCAAAAGTGAGTTTTGATTGAGTAACTTGTAGATATGTGCTGATCGAGCCACAAACTGTTTCAGATGGTTCAGTCCGATTTGGTGAACCGGTTGAACTAGTTCACCAAAAAGAACCGGTCAAAACAAAAGAATGATTCGATCGTTTGCCTGAGGCTCTGAATTACAGAGAATAATGTTGGAAATAATGTTCGGTTTCTTGCACAGACTGATCGTTTCTCTTCATAAGACCTCTATATATCGTCAGGAGCCACGGGTATTCATTTTGTGTTACCTGATATGCTTCTTTTTTTTTATTTTTATTTTTTAATGAATAACCAAGGCCCATAGTTTCTGCTAAACAGCTTCTTTACTGTTCAACCTACATTTTTGATAGCCTGAGGGTGAGTAAATTAACAGCAAATTTAAATTTTTAGATGAACTGTCCCTTTAAGGCTGCTGCTGGAGAAGATGCACAAACACACCTGCCCGGCAAAGATCCCACAAACTCCTATGATGCAGAGAATATTGAAGACGGCAGAACCGACGATCGTTCCGACTCCAACATCACTGTGAGTGATGAAGACACCTGAAAACAGACACAGTAAGCAAAAGCGCTACACAAAAAGAGCAGAAACGACGATTGTGTGACTTCACCTATAACAGAAGCGAAGAGTTCGGGCGCTGAGCTCCCCGCCGCCATGAACGTGGCTCCAGCTACATCCTCGCTCAGATTCAGCTTCTGCACAACACAATAACAGCAGACCATTCACATGCAACAAAGCCTCTGGCACAAACACCGCCCAAATCTGGAGCACTATGTTTTATGAGCTTCTGAAAGCCTCAAAGTGGGTCAGAGGAAGAACAGCGCAGGTTCTGCTGCTCTCATTGTGCCGCGATATTACTCAGATCAACTGGGAATTTGCTTCTGAGCAATCCTACCTCACAGATTTTCTCAAGAGACATCACGAAGTAGTCGTCACACACGATTGCCAGAGCCAGGAACATGTAGAGAGCCTGTAAGAAGACGAGAGAACACTGTAGAAACGAATTCCAACTCTTTAATATCTCACTTATTTCTCCTTAATGAGGTACACTGGGACACACATGGAGACTTTTAATTAAGTCTCCTGCTGCTTAGATGTTAACTGAGCTCAGAGTTGCTAATATACCATAGTCTGCGATCAAAAGTCAGAGATTTCAATATGAAGTCAAACATTTCTCATCAAATACTCCTGGATCAAATGATCAGTTATGCTATCCACATTCATTTTTAGCTCTGTAATTTTAGGCCCAAAATTGACTCTACTCAAATATGTGAATGCTAATGTTATTAGCTACACACATTGGATTTTGCGTCAGATTTTAATGCAATTTGCATTTACTTTTAATCAGAAAACACGTTATGCAAATTGACTTAAAATGAGGAAAATGACAGTCAATTTATAAAGTCAAAACCACAGTACCACAAAGCTAAGCTATGGGAAAGCAGATGTATAAATGTTTTTAATTTTTACTATAATTTACTGACAGGAAGTTCCGTTCATTGTGGTTTAAGTGCATTGTGTTATGGCAGAGCAAGTTAGTTAAAACTGGTTAAACTAACAATGTTTATCAGTGTTGTTACTGATACCAGTACTGATACTGAAAAGCCAACTACTAAAAATTGTTTTCATCTACTGAAATTAAGCCGAAATAACATTAAAATTACATGGAAAACTCAAACTTAAAAAATGTGGAAATACTGAATGTTAAAACATTAAACGTTGAAACATTTTAGCGTAATGTTAAACAAAAATTTGACATTTTGCCTTGGTAACTAACTGAAATAAGTTTAAGAACTAAAGGACTAGAACTAAAACTGAGATACAAAATAAATTTAAGATAAATACAAACAAGAATTTAAATTAAAAACATAGAAAATTGCTAAAACTAAAATTAAAATCAAAACTAAAATATAAAAGTAAAGGCTAATTCAAAATATTATTAAATACTATAAAAGTATACAAATAACAAATTTAGAATATAAATACTAAAATAACACCAATGTGTATAGCAATTTAGTATATTTTAGTTATTTTAGTTTAGTATTATAGTTTTTTATTTTTATATTTGTTTTGTTTTTAATTTTTGTTTTTAATTTTAGTTAAAGTTTTAGTAATATAGTTGTGTTTTTGTCCCTTTTATTAGTTTTTGTTTTTTAGTTTTGTTTTTTAATGCACACATTTGCGTTGTGGTACTCTTGTAAACAAAAATCACAAAAATACAACACAAAAGAAAACAAAAATAACAACTTAATTCAGGGTGAGTAATTAATGACAGTAAATAACTTACCCTATTAGTAATTAATCCCTTTTAAAAAATAACACATTTGATAGAAACTCTTCGCCCCCTAAAGTACTGAGGTTTGTTTCCACCACAAAAATGTAATAATGTGCAACAGGATTGCAAGCCTGTAACGCATGAACCAACTATTCACAGTATGTTTCTGACCTTACTGTATATCAACTACTGACCCAATGTGTCTCTATTCACGTCTCCTAAAACAAATACTTTCAGGAGAAGCACATGTGAAAAACCTCTAAAAACCCCTGAGAAATGAAAGCTTCCAGAAGCCTGCTGGTCCCGTTCACCTGCCGTTTATCATGGCTGTCAGCTCCAGAACTCTGTCTCTCCTCCACTGAAAATGTTTCCTCCTCTGCATGCACAATGTGCCCTTGCTCTCCAGGCCTGACTGGATTCTATCTCTCCAAACAATTCACATCTGCATTCACTGCAAAGCCTTTCCTCGTCTAGCTTAATGAGCCACCAACTCAATACAAGCTCCTGTTTATTCACAATTTGAAACCAAAGCAAATGCAAGCAAGCATTATGATGACCTTCAGCGATGAGGACGATGACAGCATCATAACATAGCTCACGTTTGTTTACTTAGAAAGGTGATTTGCACCTAAAACAGCTGTAGTTTCGTTTTTCCACCCTTATAATTAAATATAATATAATAAATATAGTATAATTGACCTGTAAGATGTATATACTGTATGTGATGACCTCTAATGATTGACAAATGGGAAATAATAGATTAGATAGAGATCTACATAACTGTCAAAAATAAAATTTTGTTGACTTACTAGAGATACATAGAGCATTTGTATCTCTCTTTTTATGACTCCATAAATCAGAAAATACTGTCAACAGCCAGAAAGGGGGAAAAAAAACTTTTCACCAAATTTTTGGGAATAAAATGTTACATAAATCAGACGCACAGCAAATAATGATTTTCTTACTTAGTAGTTTTGCCTTGTTTTCCATTACAAATATCTAAACATTCTTGAATCAAGATGCATTTACTTGAGAAGCAGAATGACTTCAAATTGAAGCGCTACGGAATGCAAGAGCAAAGTCCAAATCTTCAGTTCTCATTCTGCTAGATCTATCTGCTGCATTCAACACTGTTAATCATCAAATCCTTCTGTCTACCCTCTCATCGCTGGGCATCAATGGAACTAAACTCCACTGGTTTGAGTCTTACCTCACAGGTAAGACCTTCAGGGTGGCTTGGGGAGGAGAGGTATCTAAATCACATCAACTGGTCACTGGGGTTCCTCAGGGATCAGTTCTTGGACCCCTCCACTTATCTATATACACTACATCACTGGGACCCATCATTCAGGCATATGGTTTTTACTATCATTGCTATGCTGATAACACGCAGCTCTACCTCTCATTTCAACCAGATGATCCAACGGTACCTGCTCGGATCTCAGACTGCCTGATGGACATCTCAGCATGGATGAAAGATCATCACCTGCAGCTCAATCTGGCAAACACAGAGCTTCTCATCTTCCCAGCCACCCCATCAGTACAGCACCAGTTTACCATTTAATTGGAATCCCATCATGTTCGGCCAGGAATCTTGGGGTGATCCTTGATGATCAGCTTAAAGATCATACTGCAAAAACAGCATGATCATGCAGCTTCACACTACACAAAACCAGGAAGATCAGACCCTTCCTAACAGAGCATGCAACACAGCTTCTTGTCCAAGCTCTTGTCATTTCTAGGCTGGACTATTGTAATGCTCTTCTGGCTGGACTTTCAACATTTGCAATCAGACTTGTGCAAATGATTCAGAATGCAGCAACACATCTTGTTTTCAAAGAGCCCAGGAGAGCCCATGTCACACCGCTACTCATCTCTCTGCACTGGCTTACAGTTGTGGCTCGCATCAAGTTCAAGACATTGGTGCTTGCCTATAGAACACCCATGGCCTCCGTACCCTCCTACCTCCGCTCTCTCCTATGCATCTACATCCCCTCCAGAAGCCTGCGGTCAGTAAATTAGCGGCAGCCAGTGGTCCCATCGCAGAGAGGCACAAAATCACTCTTAAGGACGTTTTCTTTCACCATACCCTATTGGTGGAATAACTTACCTAACTCCATCAGGGAAAAAAATTTTTTATGCCTTCACTTTTTCTATTCTCTTATACTTTATCCCTTCCTGTCCTAGCTTTTACTATTTTGAACGATGACTGAAACCTTGTATAACGAGCACTTCTCATGTTTATTGCCATCTTATGATAGATACATCACTTGTTTACTTGTGTTCACTTGTGTACATCAAATGTATCAAAATAATTGAGTTTTTTTTTTTTTATGACAAAATTATCTGCCAATGGGGTCAGAAAAATAATCATGTTTTCTCTTTGAATTAAGATTATTTTTCTGACCCCATTAGAAGATATTTTTTCTTGTTTTAAGCAAATTTTTCAGAAAACAAGCCTTAATATCTTAAGTCATTCAATTAAAAGTATCTCGAGTCAAGAATGTTTTGATATTTGAACTGGAAAACACGACAAAAACAGTAAGTAAGAATTGAAAATAATTTTTAGCAGTGCAAATGATACATTAAAAAAAACTTCAGAATACAGACAGGAATAAAACTAAACATTTGGTGAACATAAGTGCAGCTGAAGTGGAAATGTATGACTCATTTTGAGAAAACAGCCTTGAAAAATATGTATTATAAACTGAAATACAGATGCAAATTGATCAAGGGTAATAAAATAACACATAAATGTGTATTTTGGATATTTTCTTTCCACTAATCTGAAGAAATACAAGTGATAGAAGCAAAATAACCCAAAATCTCAAAAGTGCCCATTGCATGGTTTTGCCTGTAGTGTCTTGCTTTAAAACAAGTAGGCCTAAATAAGCCACAATAATCAACATATAAACAACAAATGTGCCAATAAAACTTACTAGCATCCATCATTTGATTTGTAGGCTTTGCACAGACATTTTACAGACCGTTTAATCATAAAAAGCATCAATTCCCTTCATGAGCAATAACTTTACAGTAACAAACAGATTAAATTATAGTTCATCATTCCAGACAGATATTTCCATGATCATTTCTAGCCACAGGGGGCACCAAAGGACAGAAATCCCACACACGGGACACATCGTGATTGTTTGTGTGAATGCATAATTCAGACCTGAGCTGTGCGTGATGCAAACATTAGAGCATTAGAGCGGCTGCATTACATAACCACGGGCAGATTCTAATTGTGCTGCTCATGGCTGATGGAGTTAAATCTTGTCATATTAGCAGTGGATTAACCCACACTGAAAACAGCAGAGACGCACGCTATTAAATCACAACAGGCAGCAGGAGTGAATGCACATCATTACAGTGACCAAATTCACTCTTTTATGCCTTTACAAAACTTCTGTGCAAAAATAACCCAGATAAAATTTCCCACAAACTTGCAGTGATGCAATTTTCTAAATGTACTTTGCTAATCTAAGGAAAGAGAGAGAGATAAATGGACTTTCTTACCGCTATAATATGCAGCAGTACAGCACCGCTCTTCCGCTCAGCATTGGTGAAAATATCATCTGGAAATTCACGGATGGCTGTAAAAAGCACAAACACACATTTACAGTCATGCATTTCATCCAAAGCAATTTACAGTGGATTCTGCAAAAATATCCTATTTTTGTCTTTTTCCCTTTAGAAATATCTATGAATTCTATAATCAAGATACATTTACTTGAGATGCAAAATTACTTAAGATATTAAGTTTTGTTGTCTAAAAAATTGGGGTCAGAAAAATAATCTTGTTTTCTCTCTCAATTAAAAGGATAGTTGACTAAATAATTATCCTGTCATCATTTTTCTCACCCTCAAGTTTTTCTAAACGTTAGGGTTAGGGTTAGGGTTATTTCTTTCACAAAAGACGAAATTTTGAAGAATGTTGGTAACCAAGCAGTTTCTGGTAGTCATTGACTTCCATAGTAGGGGAAAAAATACTATGTAAGTCAATGGCTACCAGCAACTGATTCAACAGAATAAAGAAACTCATACAGGTTTAGAACAACCTAAATGACATGCAGAATGACATTTTTGTGTGAACTATCCCTTTAAGTTTATTTTTCTGACCCCACCAACAGATTTTTTGTTTTTTTGTTTTAAGCATACTGTAAATTCTGATACATTTTTCAGAAAACAAGACTTAATATCTTCTATCATTTTGCTTCTCAAGTAACTGTATCTGGTTTAAGAGTGTTTAGACATTTGCAATGAAAAACGAGACAAAAATACAGAGTAATGAAATCATTTTTTGAAGTGAAACAACATTCTGAGTTTCCCTACGAAACAAACCCATGAGTTTGCAGGAAAGATGTTACCGTGTGGTTGCTAAGATGTTCTGAATTGTTTTTAGAATGTTGCTTTGCGGTTGCTAGGGTGTTGCTATGCAGTTGTTAAATGTTTTTGAGTGTTGTTAAAAATGTTGCTATGCATTTGCTGGGGTGTTCTGGAAGGTTGCAAGGGTGTTGCTGTGTGGTTGCTAAGATGTTTTGTGTTGTTTTTAGAATGTTGCTTTGCGGTTGCTAAGGCGTTGCTATTCCTATGCGGTTTCTTAGGTGTTTGCTTAACAAATTCTTTGACCTTTATCTTGGAGAGAAGAGGTGACATGTTTTCTGACAGATTACAGTCTGATTCTAAGACCACCACAATGTCCTTAGAAGCATAAAATACTCCTTGGTGATCATAAACACACACACCGTCAGTTAACATAACTCAGTCTGATAACGTTTCCTCGTGTCTGCTCATACTAGGAGGTCACATCAAATTTGAGCCCTTTACGTGATCTGAATACAATGACGGAAACTTAAAACAGCCAAATTACACGTTCTGATTATAGATTCTTCATAACCATCACAATCATCCAAAACAGAAAGCAGGAGTGTAGAGCAGCACATAACACACTATAAAAAATGCTGGGTTAAATACAACCCAGTGCTGGGTAAAATACAGCACTGGGTTGTATTTAACCCAGCATTTTTTAGAGTGCAGCTTGAGGAATGAAAAAAGATACACGAGGAATGAAACCAACACAAATGGCAGAAGAAACTACAACAGACTGATGGTTGGGTTAAATGTTTAGCCCAAACCACTGGGTCAAAACAGCCCAATTGCTGGGTTTGTCCCTATTTTTTTAGAGTGTATATTCTGTATTTTCAGTTATTGTACTTTATGAAATCGATAGCTATAAAACATGACACAATGAGCAAGATGTCTGTTCAAAGCCACCGTATGTATATATATATACAGTGGGTACGGCTGCAATATAACAAAGAGTGAAAAATTTAAGGGGGTCTGAATACTTTCCGTACCCACTGTATATATATATATACTGTATATATATTATATCAGAGTAAAGCAATAAGCTAAAAGAAGTGTAATGCATTAGAACAATAAATAATAAAATTTATTAATTCATATTTGGTATAATCATCTCTTAATACAAGAAAAGCTAATTTGCATAATATATTAAGACATAAGATATCTTTTAAGCATAAATGTAAATGCAAAACTATGTTGTTTCTGTAATTTGTAATTTTTTTAACTCATAATTCTGCATTTATATTTATATGCATTTTCTCAAAATTGCAAGATATAAACTCAGAATTACAAGATATAAACTCGCAATTGCAAGAAAAAGTCAGAATTGTGAAATAAAGTTGCAATTACCTTTTTTATTTTTTGGCGGGAAAAAAAACAGAATTGCGAGAAAGTAAGTCAAAATTCTGAGTTTATTTCACAATTTGAGAAAAAGTCTGAATTGTGAGATAAAAAGTCACAATAAAAAATTTTCCATGGCAAAAAAATGTGCTTCCATACAAAACAAAGATTTTTAGGCTTAAAACAAGAAGAAACAAATATATATATAATTCATTTTCTGAAAAGTCCCAATTTCTTGTTTAGATATTTTTACTTGAAAACAAGAGAAAAACATGCGTGAACTTGAAGCATTAATAGAATGTGTGTTGTACTATAAATTTAATCAAAATTCAGAAAAGACAGCGTATTTCATTTCATTCATCGTCAAGTGCGCTCGTTCCTGTTGTTCCTGTTGTGTCGTCAATCTGGCAACCTGCGTGTGCGTCAAGTCTGAGGAGGAGGGGCCGGG
>NW_015656152.1:1657691-1657869 GCF_001515625.1 Sinocyclocheilus rhinocerous | reverse complement strand
TATATATATATATATATATATATAAAATTTAAAATATAAAATTTAAAATAAAACAAATAATAAAATATAATAAAAAATAGTTTAGACTTGATTTGGTTTCAAGGTCAAGTTGAGTCCATTACATTGTGGAATACAGTATTTTTCACAGTTTGCTGGTGTTTGATGGTGTTCTGCACAT
>NW_015656152.1:1652239-1657496 GCF_001515625.1 Sinocyclocheilus rhinocerous | reverse complement strand
GAGGAGGAGGGGCCGAGTGAAAAAAACCCTCTCCAATATTTTGAATTTGGACTGCAATACCTAGTTCAACCACTCGGTGTCAATCCTACATACAGCACCTTTAAATGTTTATATTTGTAAATTGTGCTGTTGTTATTGCATTGCTATTGCACCGCATTGCTATTAAAAAATACAGTATATATTGCACAGTATGCAGTACGCTTATTCAATGCTGAACATTTGCATGAACATTTATGCATTTTGGCAAAGCTATTTGCATTGCATTCAAAGTATTTTTTTTTATGGGAAACGAACCCATGACCTTGATGTAGTTAGTGTCATTTATTTTATAAGCTACAGGAATAACAACACTGAGATGTGCAGTATAATAATAAATTAAGCAAAATTAAATTAAATAAAATGAATGAATGAATAAATAAAATAAAAACAAACTGATCTGCTTCTGTGTCAATATCTTGTAAAATAATATAATATTTTGTATTTTCAAAATGTATTTTAGCTCTAAAAACTTGATTGAATGAGCCAGATGTTTTTGATGGTGTTCTGCACATTCTAGGAAATACTGTATGTCATTCAGGTATTCCATGCGTACAGAACATTCACATACTGCGCACACCATACATACTGCAAAACGTACTATGACAGCATGCTATTCCAACCACAGCTGACTTCCACAAGGACTCAGATAATCCCTGTGCAGCGGAACGTCATTAGAAATGCCAGAACATGCAAAAGCAGCCCGTCCCTCACCATGAGTCAACACTGTCTCTCCTCAGCTGCCTCTAAGAATAGCAGCATATAGATTAAACTCCAGGACAGGTGAAGGTGACTTTTATGCTCCATTTCAGGCAACGGATTCATTAAGTGGCCGCACATCATGTGTGCTCTTAGTTTTACAGGGAACACATCAGTATTCCTTGTCTGAAAATACGAGCAAGGACGGCGAAGGGATGCAATGATTAAAGCTTCATCTTAAATGATCAATAAATCATCTGTCTGTCTGTTTTCACACTGACGATTTACATGCACCTTTATAATGGGATTAAAGCAGTGCTGTTAAACCAGAGCTCATGTAAACTGAATACTGTGATTATGTTAATGTGATTCAACTCGTAATTAGAGTAACAGTAATCACAGGGAAATCCAGACAGATGCACAGTAAGAAAACATGATGGAACAGAAACAGTACAGCTTTACATAACGAGCCATTGTGTTTTTTTATATGTGCATTTCAATAAAACAAAAGACACCAAGTGCACTAGAACCAGTGAACATTTACCATTTAAAACAAGCAAATAAAAGCAGCAGTTTAACTGTGTATTTGGTTGGGGTACAAAAGAAAAATGGTTGTTTGCTGCCACACTTCTTAGAAGTAGCATGTAAACTGGATTGAAGAGGTGTTCAAAATAGCATACTACCATATTTTTCTTACTCTTTCTGCAGTATATAATGCATAAAAACTACTTAACTTTTTTAATGCTATTGAAAGAAGCCTCTTCTGCTCACCAAGGCTGCAAATATACAGTAAAAACAGTAATATTGTAAAATATTATAATTTAAAATAGCCATTTTCTATTTGAATATATTGTAAAATGTCATTTATTCCTGTGATCAAAGCTGAATTTTCAGCATCATTACTCCAGTCTTCAGTGTCACATGATCTTCAGAAATCATGATAATATGCTGATTTGCTGCTCAAGAAACATTTCTGATTATTATCAATGTTGAAAACAGTTGTGCTGCTTCATATTTTTGTGGAAACTGCGATACATTTTATTTTTCAGGATTCTTTGATGAACCAAAAGTTCAAAAGAACAGCATTTATTCGAAATAGAAATCTATTTGTAACATTATAAATGTCTTTACTGTCATTTTTGATCAATTTAACACGCTGAATAAAAATAAAACGTAATATTTTATTTATATATTTATACTGTATGTTTTGTATATATCTACTTTGTTATTCACTGTTTACTACTTTGTTCTTCACCGTTTATGGGACATAACGTTTACATTTTCACAACGGCATACAATCATACTACACTTTTTTATACAATATGTACTATTAGTAAACACTGCACAATATACACAATTTCTTAAAAATAGTAAGTGCATGAGTAGAAATTATACTAAATTTAATTCAGCAATTCCAGTTATATGAAATATACAGTGTTTTCTAATTTAATGTAAAAACATGTTTTAGTATATGATCAAAGAGTTACGACGGCATGAAAAAAATTACGATTATGAGAATAAAGTCATAATATTTTGAGAATAAAGTCAAAATTATGAGAATAAAGTCATAACGTTGTAAGATTAAATGACTAATATGTTGAGAATAAAGTCAAAATGACCAGAACAAGGTCAGAGCAATAGGAGAATAAAGTCGTAGAAATACAATAAAAATAAAAATCACATAGATAAATCACATCACATCAAATAGTGAGAGAAGCAACATTGTTTTTATGCAAGAAATGGGTGTTTATGATTTAGTTCAATCTACTTTAGGATTTAATCTTTAATCTTACAATGCTACAACTTTTTTCATAATTTTGACTTTATTCTCATAATTTAATTTTTAAAAAATGTACGCAGCACTAAAACGCTGTCATGCATAGTAATTCAAGAAAAAGATGTTAAAAATACTATTACTTCTGGTTCATTCTTTACACTGGACTTGGAAGATAAAGTAAACAAATTGCATTGTGGGATACAGTAGCATGCAATGCAGAAATTTGTACTACGTGCACAGCATACATATTTTATACAACAAGAATAGTTAAGCTTTGCATACACGCAATTTCCCATAATCGGTAAAGTACATATTTTGTGTACAATAGTTGCAGTATGTGAACTGGAACAGAACTGATCCAGTTTCCCTAAACGTGTTTGTGTTTCCGCGCATTACTTGATGAGAATGTCAGTCATGTGTGAGAGTGAACACGTCATGTTCTCCTGAGACACACACTCATCTGTGCTCATCACGAATCATATCACAATAGCTCAGTGTGGAGACTCACTGCTCCATTGTGTCGTGGTTAACGCGCAGTGTTTTGGCTCATCGCATTTCTCCAGGTACCGATCATCACAAGCAGTTAGCTAAGCATGAATCTCCCGTCTGAGTATGCAGGGAAGATCGCTTCAGCTTCCAGAAATGTGAAGATAAGTGTCCTAAATTGTAATGCATGAGAGCCAAAGATGTCAAGATTATCAGTAAAGAGGAACATGCACTTAAGCAAATCATTAGATATGAACGGACGGATGATCAATAGCATGACCTTGGAGGTTTCCTCCAATAATGAGTGGTTAGGGACATTTCAGTGTTAAACCTTGCTGCGTAACTCATCAATGGGTTTGTACGTGAAAGTCATAAGTCTGATTTCTATGGAAGCCTGTTTTCCTCACGGAATAGGAAATAATGGTAATTGCAACATTTTATCTCACAATTCCAAGCTTACATTTCGCAATTCAGACATCATGAGTAGGGGTCGACCGATATGTGTTTTTCAAGGCCGATGCCGATGCCGATACCGATTATTACAGATCAAGTAGACCGATAACCGATATTTTGAACCGATATATATGTCTGGTGTAAAAATGAAAATGAATGTCAAAATTAAGAATAACAAGGGCTCTGACAAAAACTGCCTTCCCTGGTGTTGGTTGAGTGTAGTACTACCACAGTAAACTCTTTATTTTAAAGAGTTAAACTCTTTATTTTTGGCAAACAAAGGGTTTACTATTAACATTAAAACATGGAAGAAATAGCGTATTGTGTGATTATTCTTTTAAACAAATATTTTTGCAATTCTGCGTTTTTTATTGCAATTCTGTTTATTTCCTGCAATTCTGTGTTTATATATTGCAATTCTGCGTTTATATATTGCAATTCTGCGTTTATATATTGCAATTCTGCATTATTTCTCACAATTCTGAGTTTGTCTCTCGCAAGTGATTTATATGACACAATTCTGTTTATTTCTCGCAATTCTGAGTTTTTATTTCGCAATTATATAAATTCTGCGTTGATGTCCCAATTCTGAGTGTATACATCGCAATTCTGCATTTATATGTCGCAATTCTGAGTGTATACATTGTAATTAATATCTATAACATCTATATCAATGTACATATGGCAGAAATGTACGGAAAAATAAATTAAAGACGTAATCAAACAGACGATGAACACTATAAACAGTAATATCTATATCTATAATATCTATAATAGTTAATAACTCGCAATAGTGTGTTTATTTAACAATTCTGCATTGTTTCTCACAACTTTGACTGTTTTTCTCTGAGTTCTGAATTTATAGCTCACATATTTTTGTGTTTCCATCACGGAACAAGAAATAAAAAAGGTAAAAAATTTATTATTTTTCTCATAATTGCAAGTTTACAAGATAAGTGTCCTACACATTGTAATACACGGAACGCTGAACGAGAGCAAATCAGATTTTTCTCTTCTCAGATATGCGAGTTTATATCGCAATTCTGTGTTTATATAGGAAAAAGTCAGAATTGTGAAATAAAAAGTCGCAACTACCTTTTTTTATTTGTTTTTATCCCATGGTGAAAACAAGCTTCCATAGATCACTTAGAAAATCTGAATCAAATGGCTTCGAAAAAGCGGGTTGATTTGATGCATCATTCATGACAGACGAGTTACACACTGAAGTTTAACCACTGAAGTTGAGTTGGATGAATATTGCTTGCCGTCATGTTACAATATAATGCAATTAACCTCTAATCCTGTAATCTTTCAAATGTATTTGCGTGTTGCGTAAGAGAGATCAGTAGATGGACATCTGTTCCAGGCGCACGTGAGGACAGACACAAGCTCTTTACAAAATCAAAAGGCTTACGGGGACAACAGAACTACATCTGGACAGATAACAGACTGATTTCACAGTGCTGGATGCTTAACAAATGTACTTACAAAACAACTGGAGCACAACAAGAACACAGTTTTTACCTATGTGAGGATAAACGAGCGTGTGAACACGAAAGTGTGCATGTGATAACAGAATGAGCAAGTGTTTTTTTTTTTTGTAATATGTTGCTCTACAAGTCTGGTTAGCCAAGGTTTCCAGCATAAAAAACTGAAATAATATACAGGTAACATACAATATACAAAATAAAATATATATATAGATACAGTATGTTAAAATAATATACAGTATAAATATAGAAAAAATAATTTATTATTATTATTGTTATTTTTATTTTTATTATTAAAATTTTTCTTTAATTTTAT
>NW_015656152.1:1645514-1649554 GCF_001515625.1 Sinocyclocheilus rhinocerous | reverse complement strand
TCGTTCGAATGGCTGAATCATTCAGGAATGAAGCAAGTGTCTTTATGAACTGACGGAAATCCATCGTAGCGACGGAACTTTAAAGGCTGGGTATGTGATTTTTCAAAAACACTTTAGAAAACTGATTCGGGCCGAATAGCAAAACAAACTTGTAGCCAATCAGCAATAAGGGGCGTGTCTACTCGTCTCGTGATGTGGAGGAGAGAGCTTTCAGTGCATGGGACGGACATTAGCGGAGCCGAGCGACAGAAAGATAGAGATGGCGGATAAAAAACAAAAGAGGAAAACGTCTGTGTAAATATCGGATCAGCTTTCCAGCGCTGGAGAGAACTCAAGGAGCGGAGGCCTGTGATCGGACGCCGAGGTTGCTTTGTTTTTCTTCTCAATAGGTGAGTAACACTGTGTCTACAACAGCTAAAGTCTGCCTACACTGGACGCGATCAAACGACCGTTGAAAACCATTTGAAATTTGTGTCAGCACGTCATAAATAGAACCCGGCAGCAGTTTTCTGTCGGGGATTTGTTGCGCCGCGCCGCTCACGTCCGTAGACACGGTGTAACATTGGTTTTGCTTTGTTTCACAGAACTAATCGTTGCCTGGGTTGCGTACATATATGTGGGGCGGAGCTATCAAAATAGGGGCAAGACCCTTTTGGGGTAGGGGCGTGTTTGTTTTGGTGATTTCAAATATCAACATTGGCTACCAGAAATCACTTACTCTGCCTTTAAGTTTCTACAATATTTAGTGGTAGCTTATCAGTGGTGACTGTCAGTTAATGTACATATGGCAGAAATGTACGGAAAAATAAATTAAAGACGTAATCAAACAGACGATGAACACTATAAACAGTAATATCTATATCTATAATATCTATAATAGTTAATAACTCGCAATAGTGTGTTTATTTAACAATTCTGCATTGTTTCTCACAACTTTGACTGTTTTTCTCTGAGTTCTGAATTTATAGCTCACATATTTTTGTGTTTCCATCACGGAACAAGAAATAAAAAAGGTAAAAAATGTATTATTTTTCTCATAATTGCAAGTTTACAAGATAAGTGTCCTACACATTGTAATACACGGAACGCTGAACGAGAGCAAATCAGATTTTTCTCTTCTCAGATATGCGAGTTTATATCGCAATTCTGTGTTTATATAGGAAAAAGTCAGAATTGTGAAATAAAAAGTCGCAACTACCTTTTTTTATTTGTTTTTATCCCATGGTGAAAACAAGCTTCCATAGATCACTTAGAAAATCTGAATCAAATGGCTTCGAAAAAGCGGGTTGATTTGATGCATCATTCATGACAGACGAGTTACACACTGAAGTTTAACCACTGAAGTTGAGTTGGATGAATATTGCTTGCCGTCATGTTACAATATAATGCAATTAACCTCTAATCCTGTAATCTTTCAAATGTATTTGCGTGTTGCGTAAGAGAGATCAGTAGATGGACATCTGTTCCAGGCGCACGTGAGGACAGACACAAGCTCTTTACAAAATCAAAAGGCTTACGGGGACAACAGAACTACATCTGGACAGATAACAGACTGATTTCACAGTGCTGGATGCTTAACAAATGTACTTACAAAACAACTGGAGCACAACAAGAACACAGTTTTTACCTATGTGAGGATAAACGAGCGTGTGAACACGAAAGTGTGCATGTGATAACAGAATGAGCAAGTGTTTTTTTTTTTTGTAATATGTTGCTCTACAAGTCTGGTTAGCCAAGGTTTCCAGCATAAAAAACTGAAATAATATACAGGTAACATACAATATACAAAATAAAATATATATATAGATACAGTATGTTAAAATAATATACAGTATAAATATAGAAAAAATAATTTATTATTATTATTGTTATTTTTATTATTATTATTAAAATTTTTCTTTAATTTTATACTATTTTATATTATATTTATAAAATTATATATAATTAAATAATAAACTAATTTATATTTATATACATTTATATTTATATATAGTAGTAGTAATAATAATATTATTATTTTCTTATTACATATTCATAATTATAATCCAGAATTTTAATTTCCTGAATAATATTAGACCTTAAAAACAACCTAAAAAGAAATGTGTAAATGTAATAATAATAATTATTATTATTATTATTGATCACACCTTACAGATGATCTAAAAAGAAAAAAGTTTTTAAATATTTAACTTTTTTTTTTTTTAAAAAGCATTTGAATAAAAACGTATTTTAATAAGTAATTATTATATATTCATAATTATTATCCATAATTTTAACCTCTTTACAAATAAACTGATGTCCTTTTAGACAATCTAAAAGAAACAGCAAGGTTTTACATACCAACAATTCATATGTTTTATAAGTAACTATGAAAAACAAAGCTCAGGTTTAATACAAAAATGTCTGCAGAGCAGAATGTGATGATACTGTCTGTGTCTGTGTGTGTGTGTGTGTGTGTGTGTGTGCGTGCGTGCGTGCGTGTGTGTGTCCAGTGAACTTTGAGTGTCATCAGCAGAAGAGGCCAGTGCAGAAAAATCAAATGGCTCAAGTGTGTAATGAACTGAATAATGAAGTAATGGAGCAGATGAGAAAGAGAAAGAGAAAAACTTGTCTTCATACGAGAATGACTCAGCTTAATTCACAAATAATCTAGAAATTATTCATATAATACAAGAATTACAGCCCAAAGTCAGAACGACACAAATCTAAAGCTAAAAAATCATTTTACCTTATGCCTAATCACAGGTTTAGTGTGAATGTTTCACAACTGTCATTTTGAAAGGTGCTTAGTGCTGCTTTTAACCAGTTACGAAGAGTTAACCTCAGTTCCAGATCTACAGTATGATATGTAACAACAATATATGCAATATAATTTATATTATATTTTTAATAAATAGTAATATATACAATATATAAATAATATTTAAAAATATACAACATAATATAATATAATAATATACATAATAACATAACATCATAATATACATAATATTTTAAAAATAATATATAAACAATCATATAAATAATATTTAAAAAAATATAAAGTAAGTGATTATATACACTCAAACACTGCCTCTGCACACTTGAAAGTGTAAATTAATATAAGTATACATTAGTATAAAATATAAATAAGTATAAATTAGAGTTATTTTCAACATATAACACTGTCAGCACACTAAAAGCCTCTTCCAAGAAGTTTCGTCTCTAAATGAATCCCCAAATTTATCAGCTAAACTCACTAATGGACCCTTCCAGACCCTTCCCTAGTAGAAATAAGACATAAATGCACATAATCTGTGCGCAGACTGAAATGACTGTGGCAGGACGTCCGTTCGGTGGGGGTTAAAGGACACACGGCTGGTGGACGCTGAGCTCAGAGTGATGACTGGAGATTTTGTGATGCTGACTCACGGCATCTCACATGAAGACTCAAAACAGAAACACTGACTCGTCCCGCCTCTGTCCCACTTCAGCACTGCCAAACGTCCTGGTTCTGAACACAACTAACCTGCACTAACAACCATCCTCAATGTTACAACAAACACTCTGCTTTCCTCAGCCAAAAAAAAAAAGGGGGAAAAAAGCCTATGATAACAACATTTATAGCCAAAAAGCAGCTTGTTAAATGTGCCAAGTATATCCTGAGCCCAGACTGACATAACCCAGAGTGAACATCCCCCACAGAGAAATTACATCATTTCAACACTGAATACTTTATACACAGACTTTTCTGCATACAGGACAAATAAAGACTTATTACGCGGCTCATATGTTGCATCACTTCACACACACTTTTTTCTTACATAATAAACTTTCATCAAATTTCATTTCCCCCTCTTTAAAATGTTGCATCAGTTTCAATTTTACAACCAGTATCAATGTGTATCATGGCAAACCTAATGCATATATGTAATGTAAAATGTATATTGTATAATAACAATATGATATATAATGACTATATTTTTGAATTATAAATTTATGAATATATTATTGTTTAGATATTTTTATTAATCTCTCTCTCTCTCTCTCTCTCTCTCTCT
>NW_015656152.1:1616360-1645389 GCF_001515625.1 Sinocyclocheilus rhinocerous | reverse complement strand
TTATATTATATTATATTATATTATATTATATTATATTATATTATATTATATTATATTATATTATATTATATTATATTATATTATATTATATTATATTATATTATATTATATTATATTATATTATATTATATTATATTATATTATATTATATTATATTATATTATATTATATTATTACGTCTTCTCGACATAATGTTAACCAACACAAACAAGCTACAGCGTTTGAGGGCGGGGTCAAGTTGCTCATGGCCATAGTTTAGGAGGTAAATATGGCGAAAGTCAAAAAAAATGTTGTAGATAAACTGACGTTTAACTAACCATGCTACGTGCAATGAAATACAGTTTGCTCTGCAAGAGACAAACACTGACAGATTGCACCATGAAAATGACCATTATATTTCATTTAGCAGACATTATAAATAATAGTTGAGACTGAAAGTCACTGTATAATTCATACGCTGCTCACAACACCCTAGAAACATGCTAGCCACCACATAAGCAACCACAACAACAATGCTAGCATTTTAACATGGGCAAATTTCACCCATAGGAATCCAATAGATATTAAAGCTGTATTGTCGTATTGCTGACATAAAAGAAGAAAATGAAGGTGAAGAAGGGAAAGACATCCTGTTTGCCCAACGTGCTGAAGAAGAAGAGAAGGAAAGAGTCAAGTGTAATCTTTAGAGATTACAAATTTCCCAATGTGTAATCTTGTCGACTGGCACGAGGCAACTCAGACTGAAAAATTAAAGGGGTCATGAACTGCTTTTTTAAAATTATTTTGTACTGTTCTCTGAGGGCCACTGTTTTGACCCCCTCATCAGAGCGCTCTGTTTGAATAGACGTGACGGACTGTAGACTCGGAAGTAAACGCCACTGCTATAATTCATCCACTCTTTCCTAATGTTGGAATCAGAAGGAAGGCGATGCAAAGTTTCGTTTGCAAAGTCGTTTGATTTCTGTGTTTGATTTCTACGTTTGCCTCTCGTTATTTACACTACATGCTTGAATCGCTGGGCGGAGCTAAACAGGCAGTGATGTAGAATCGGTGGGTGGGGCTAAACAGGCAGTGATGTAGAATCGGTGGGTGGGGCTAAACAGGCAGTGATGTAGAAGCAGGCGTTGATCTTCTTCTGCGGAGGCAGAGTTTAGCCACACTAGTACAATGACCTCTTATATGTCAAAAGATCAAGAGAATTTGGATTTCTCAGTTCAGGACCCCTTTAATGGCAAGAGACGAGGTGAGAAAGACAAACTGAGAGCTGCAGATGTGGAGGTGTGCCATCGCTGGAGTTTCACAGATAAGAGTTTTTACATCAACAATCATGTTGACTGAAAGGATAGTCCTGAGTGTACGGCATTCACTTGAAGCCAGCTTCTCCTGTTGCCCTTCACTGGATGATCAAACACTCAGAAAAGTCTTAAAAATGTGAAAATTGAAATAATAAAAAGAGCTGACCTGGAGCTCAAATACATGAACCGTAAGTCTTGAATAAAATATGGCTTTAGCTCTAATCCAAAACCTAGTGAGCTGCATTTTTATGATTATTAATGCATCATGTTGTTATCTTAGCAAATATGCTAATGCCCAAAACATTGCTGTCTCACATGAATCATTAACTGCCTGATACGGTTACCCAGTTAAGGAAAAGTTATCTGGTCTTTACTAATGTTCTCAAAATATATTTATTCATTGCCCATGGAGCCTTTTATTTCTGAATGTTTTAAAACATTACCTTTTTTTTATTCAAAAATAACATTCCTATAATGTTTGCATGTTCCCTTAATTTTCTTACTACAAAGAAAAAAGTTTTTTTTAAACATTTTGAACGTTCAGAAAACATTCAAAAATAATGTTTTCATAATGTAATGAAACGTTAGCAAAACGTTGTTCGAAAATATTTAGTTTGCCGGGAAAGTTATCAGGTCTTTAATAATTTTCTTAAAACGTTAGCACAAAAACTTGAATAAACAAAAACTGTATATTTATACATCATTCATGGAATATGTATTTCTGTAACATTTTAATTGGTTTTTAAAATGTTTCAACTTGTTTGAGAACATACATTCAAAAGTAACGTTCAGTTCAGCAAAATTATCAAATGGAATGTTCCCTTATAACAAAAAAAAAGAAGAAGGTTTTAAAACTTCAAAAAAAAAAACTGGAATGTTTGGAATGTTCAGAGAACATTTAAAAGTAACGGTACTTAAATGTTTGCAAATTTAAAAATGGAATGTTCTCTTAGCATTCACATAACCAAAAAAAAAGAAAACATTTTAAAAAACTGGATGTTTTGAATGTTCAAAGAACATTTAGAAGTAACGTTTTCATAAATTTATGGGAACATTAGCAAAGCGCTCTTAGAACATATTTTTATGTTTTATGCTAAATTTTGTTTTGCTATTCGGCCCGAATCAGTTTTCTAAAGTGTTTTTGAAAAATCACATACCCTGCCTTTAATGTAAATTCCAACGTTTATTAATGCATTATTAAAATCACAAGTTGTGCTTGTTAACATTAGTTAATGCACTGTGAATTAACATGAACGAACAATGAACTAATACATGAACTAATGGAACCTTATTGTAAAGTGTTACCAATTAATTGTCTGAATCTGAAGGAATATGTCACATTTAAACTACTAACACAGGTGAAATGACTTCAAATCTCTTTGTGTGTGCTTAAAAATCAGTTGATTCCACAGTCATAAAAAGGAGCGACATCAAACACCTCAGTTCAGATTCTCTCTTTAAATGATGTCTGACTGAGACTCGAAACTTAGAAAGCCAAACAAACAGAACATCCATGGCTAAAAATAGACTTTTAATTTGGGTTCGAGGGAATTTAATGAGAACAAGCGCAGTCAGAATAACAGCCGTAAGTCCGGGACAGAGTGCGCTAGGAAGAACACGAGTGTCAGCTAAACGCAGGCCTTTCTCTCCGGACCAAAGCTGATTAAAACTTCCACAAGTGAACAGCAAAGTCAAATTAAACCCTCGCTTAAATCTCACTGGAGTTACAAAAAACAGTCTGGCATGGAGTTAAAATCTCCTCAAAGCTCTTAGTACACACTTCTGTGAGGTTTTCCATCTGCTGATTAACCAAAAACACATGATAATTCCTAGTGGGTCATTAGTGGCGTCTCAAAGAACCTGAATATAATCCTCAGCGCTCAATCCAACGCTACTGGCACATCAGACCATGAGCACATGCCAACACATGACAAGCCTCCAATATCCGATACTGTGCTATTCACAAGGTACTTCAAAGAGCATCACGGTATGATCATGGTAGTTGCTGAAGTGCTCATTTATCTGCTGCAGATGGCCTTGCAAGCGAAAGCATTTGTCGAGATGCTCATCTCACCTGGCTCTGTGCAGTTCTTCACCTCCGTCGCATTATCAGGAGTGGAGGACATCAGCCGTCGACCCCAGTGATCATGTGATTCCATGTGCGACTCCTCCACAATCATACCATGACCTGCAAAAACAAAACACTTGTCAAATCACTAGACAATAAAGAAAGAAAGTCATAAATGATGACAGAATGATCAATTATCAAATGAGTGAAACATCACTTTAAATAGCTCATTTCAGACTATCATTCTCAAAAAGAAGTTGTTATAAAATTGACAATTATTTAAAGGGGTCATATGATGCGATGACTCTGTTGCCCTTTTGGGCTTGAACTGATGGTAAAACTAACGACATTATTAACTGTCTTGATATTTACTTTGAAAGCTGAAGCTCGCGATTATGGTAAGTGGCGTTACATTTCCGACGAGTGCTTGTGGTGTTCGGCCTATCACAATGCACTGGGTCAGCTGGCCAATCAGAGCAGACTGCGCTTGTCAGAAGAGGGGGCTTTATTGAAAACGACGTGTTTGAGAGAGGCGGGGCATACAGGACCTACAATAATGTACAGTATTTGAAAAATAATGTGTTTTTTGAACATTAAAGCATGTCAACATATTCTGTTACACCAAATACACAAAATAATGATCTTTAAAATAGCATCATATGACCCCTTTAAAAGCACAATGATTACTTTCATCTTATATTTTGGGGTTACGCAGTCACAATAAGCAACACTGTTTGATTATGATATTCACCTCACATTAAATATTAGCCATATTGAATACAAATATTAAATATTGTTAAATGTAATTATTGCAATTAATTTATTAAATTATTATCTTAAATGAATATTTGTACATGTATTGACATTAAATATAATTTCAAATATTAAATTAAATTATTGTAACTACATTATTAAATGAAAAATTTATATTTGTACATATTAACATTAAATATAATTAATATTGTTTTAAATATAAACCATTAATAAATGAATCGTAAATAGAATAGAATAAATTACTAAATTAAATTATTAAAATTAATATCATATTAAATTGATCTCTTAAAAGTAATACTTTTACATGTATTAACCATGTTAGCCATATTAAAATATTAACCATCAATAAATATAAACATTAAATATTATTTCTGCTACCATCAGCATAGAATCAAACACTAATTAATTCAGCACTCAAACTACTTTATACAAGCCTAGAGCGCAGTTAAATCTCATTAGCGTCAAAAAAAAAAAAAAAAAATTTGAGTAATAAAGCAGACGACATTTGACTTTAGTGTGCTCAGCTTTAACGTAAAAGAAACATTTCCTTCAGTGAACGCCTGAGCAGCGCCGGCAGCGTTTGCTCCACTGCAGGTGTTTCCTTCAATCACAGGGTGTCAGTTAAAGTAAACCGGCCTAAATGCGGTCCAAACGACTGATGAGACTCTCATAGAGCACCTGAGCAGCTCCAGGCCAGAGACATTTCTCAAAGAGCTTCAGAGCAAGCATGTCAATAAAAGGAAGAGATTTTCACTTTCCCTCAGTTGCTTCCTGAGTGTTCGGGAAATTACACTGAGATCACACTTTAAAGACTTTTTAGTCTATAATTAAGAAAGACTGGGGAAAATAATATAATTAACATGGAAAAACAGGGAGAGAGGAGAGTGACAGTTTTGCATTTCTTTTCTCCTGAAGCTACAGATGAAGAGGAGGAAAACAGGATTTGCCTGATTAGAAAGGGAGGGCTGAATATATTCCCTCCGTCTTTGATCTTTCTTTCCTAAACCATTATGAGAAAAGCAATGAGTCTGACATTCACAATCCACACAAACACAAGTGACTGTCATGAGCAGATGGTAGAGAAAGGAGCCGTTTCTGATAACAGATTTGCTATTGTCTGGATGCTATCAGTGCAGAATAATCGTTTAAGCTTCTTGTTTTTATTGTAATTAATGCCTTTCAGAAGGCTTGCATTTAATTTAAGAATTACATTTGGGTTTGAGATATGGGCGTGAATGACATCTCAAATCAAGCCGCTTGTTTTTGCTCGTCTAGAAGATCAAACTTTTCACTTGGTAGATGATAGACATGCAGAAAAATCCTACAGACTTGCTTCTCACTTGAGAGAGTCGACGAGCTTTGCTTGCCTTGCGCATTTGGACATTTGAATTTTTAACCAGATACAGAAGGCTGCTATAGAAGACTCAGATGAATAAATTTTGCATGAAATCTGAACATTTGTGCATCTGTGAACAAATAACAGTACATGATGCAGTGTTATTTTAGTGTATGACTGTAAAAATATTATCAGTAAGTCATTTCAACTTATGTTTTTACATTACTTTAACTCATCAAAATAAGTTGAGCAATTTCAACTTTTTTTTAAAGTCAAATGAAATTCAACTTGATTTTTTTTAAACAGTTTAATGTAATTTAAGTGGAAAAGACTTGTACAACCAAGTTGATTATACTTAAAAAATTAAGGCAGCAATTGAACTTAAGTTTTTAAGTTGAAATAGTTGGATTTTTTTTTGTGTAATATTAAAGTTTTTATTAAATATTTTGAATTAGTTATTTTTTTATATTATCCTTTTTCATATTAATTTTAGTTAAAGTTTTAGTCATTTTGACGTGTGTGTAATATATTTGTATGTATATATATATATATATATATATTAAAATAAGAATTATTGCTTTGGCAACTAGCTTTTTATATATATTTTATATACAATTTTTTATATATATTTTCTTTTATTTCAGTTAATGTTTATTGTATTTCAAATAATAAAATTGTTTTATGGTTTTAGTTTGAGTTAACTATAATAACCCTGGTATGATGCCATTCACCATGTAAATATACTCCATTAGTGGCAAACAATTTAGCAAGCAGTCAAATTATTTGCAATTTATAAACAGGAATTGATTGTTTTGTTGCTTTCATTGTTGCTTTCATATCATGAATCCATAAATTGTTTCAATTTTTTGTTTTTATCAGTGCTCATCTGTTACTTTGCATTTTATTTTGGTATCTTTGGGATACTATTATAGTTTTTATTTTATTATAGTTGTTATTATTATTAGTGTGTGTGTGTGTGTGTGTGTGTGTTTCTATTTTAGTTTAATTTTAGTTAACAATAAAACCCCTTTCATAAACAAGTTATAAGCTGGTAAATGCTTCCTGGTAAATAGTCTTTGTTCTAAAAAATACAAATTGGACAAATACCTAAGAAAATGAGTATTAAAGTAATAAAAAGCTATTAAGCTAAATAAAATAAAGCTATTATGACCTTTAATCATTTAAACCTTTCTTTAAAATCATATAGGGGGAATATTCTGCTCTGTTCTATGTGTGCATGTAAGATGCATGACTTGACAGTTAAACCCATAAAGCATCATGAGCTTTTGATCAGTTCAGTGATATATGCATGTGCTGTTCAGTTCATATCACGATCTGAGCTCAATGTTTCACGATACCAGAGGAATGTGACTTTCATTTGCCCCAGAGGAATCAGACGGCACACTTCACACACATGCCTGACCATAAAAGACAAATCACCAGAGAATTGTGCATTTAAAATCTGACCATGTGTGCATAACGGACCCAACATACCGTCTCCGTCTCACACTGCAGCATATGAGACAGAGCATCGCCACCAACACACACACACACACACACACACAACCTTATGAGCTGACTACCTACACATATGATGCGCACACATGCAGTCTAGATGGGCAGCTCACTAGGTTTGAAGACACAGTCCTAGTGAAGCCACCTCTATAGATGCGTCTCATAAGAACAGGTGCGTCTGCCTCTATTATAGCTCATAGCACACAAATGTTAATACACATCCAAAAATGTGCAGGGCAAACATTTATGATTATGATTCATATAAACCACAAGCAGGATAATGTCACTAATGAATTTTATAGAACTGATTTTATGTAGATCATTGACCCTGAAACATACACACCTGTTCGTATGTCTACACACAATGATGCACATTTCTATATTTCATATTTGTATTTAAGGACAGCTGTCCATTTCATATTCTTCATAATTTGTGTATAATGTCATGCCAAAAATGTATTGAAGTATGTGTGCAAGATTGCAAATGAAATTTATAACATAATTTGGAAATGATGGGATCAAATCATTTTAGACATTTTCAGTAAAAACTCAAATTCATTATTATTTCTAAATAAAATAAAATCAAATAACAATAATATGATATATAATATTATATTAATTATAAATAATATTATTTACAATTAATACATTCAAATATGTTTATATTTTAGATTAAGTAATAAATAACTTGTTTTTATAGTTAATTCTTGGAGGTTACTGATCTCATTAATTATAAATTCAATTAGTAATGCTGTAAAGGATGTATGTGAGAGGGACAAACAAAATAAAAAATAGGAATATGTTTATCAACAAACACTTTTAAGATAAATATAGAATTGCATTAATAGTTTGATTTGAAATTAATATTAAAAGGGGAATTTAAGTATCCCAGTGCTGGCTCTATAATATATGATAGAAATTCAGTAAGTACTGTAAAGGATGTATGTGAGAGGGACAAACAAAAGGAACAAAATAGGAATATATTTATTGACTAACACTCTTAAGATAAATATATAATTGCAGTTCAGTTTAATTTCAAATCCATTTCAGTTCAATTTAGAATAAATATTAAAAAGGGAATTCAAAAATGCCATTACTGGTTTTAATGATGATATAAATTCAGTTAGTAATACTGTAAAAGATGTATGCATTGTAAGATGGACAAACAAAACGAAACAAAAAAAAAGAATATGTTTATTGAATAACACTGTTAAGATAGCTATAGAACTGTATTAATAGTTTAATTTATAATAAATATTAAAAAGGGAATTTCTGGCTCTAATTTACGACAGAAATTCCAATGTCAATGCTTAAGTTTTTTTTTTGTTTTTTTGTTTTTTTGCTAAACTCAATCAAAAGCTATATTTTTGACACTGAACACTTCTAATATAGGCTACTAATACTCCCATTTATGAATCTCACCGAACCGATAAGGGTAGATTAGTGATCCGTATCCATATGGATGCATTTAATTTCTGTTCCTCTTATTTGCATGAACTGTCCATTTCTAATTTAACGTCTATGTCACCTGGAAAGTCAAATTCCCTCCTCTACCTGTCCACTGTGATAGTGATCGCCGCTCTGTCTGGGACATCTGAGGGCTATGAGTGACACCCAGAAGCCGGTTCTGCTCGGACTCACCTGTCCTGGTCAGGATGGTCGACATGCCCCACGCCACGAGCAGAACACTGCAGACCAAACACACCTGCGCCAGCAGCATCTCCCTCCTCTTACGCACTTTGAACATCTTGGCGATGATGGATTTCTTGGAGACCGTCGTCATGGTGCGGTCCTGATGCTGCTCCTGATCCGCGCTGGTCATCGTCGCGGCTTCAATGAGCGCCGAAACGCGCGATGCGCAACCGGAGAGAGAGCACGATCAGAGGTCTGGATCCAGATACAGCAGCGCAGAATCCCAGCCTTCACCGTCCCAGATCCCTGCTCTCATCAGATTCCTCCCCGCCGCATTGCAACAACGCTGGAAACGTTCAAATCCCGCCTGCACGCATCCTGCGGCGCCGCATGCGTCTGCCGTGAAGCGCGCGCGTGTGAATAACATCGGTCTCAGGTGATGTCCTTCGGTCCCTCTGCTTGCGAAAGCATTCCCACTCTTCCCATCTGGATCGTCGGGAACTTTGCGCTCCTCTGATGTCCACCGGAGACACGTGACGTTCTGCGATCCGGTGCTTTCACGGCGGTCCAGCTGAAGCGACGCGTGACCGGCACCTACCGAGAGAGCGAAAGCATTTCACATGAGCACTGACATGTTATCATGTGCATGCATACTTTCATTAATGCTGATATTCCTGATTTTAAATCTGAATGAATATGTAAATTATATGTAAATTATTATGATTAGAAAGTTCCAATATGTTTATAATACTAATTCAAAGTTGTTAATCTTGTGTTTTATATTCCTGAATATATAGTTACAAAAGTAAAGTATAATTTACAAAAGACCAGTGAATCCAAACATATAATAGATTTGAATATGAATACATTTATAAATAAAACCTAAAATATACAGTTGTACATTTCTGTATGAAAATGTACAAATAACACTGCCATTCAAAAGTTGTTTTTTTAAGTATTGTATTTCTTTTTTAAGAAATTGATACTTTTATTTAGCAAGCACACATTAAATTATTCAAAAGTGACATTAAAGTCATTTATAATGTTATAAAAGATTTACGTTTCAAATAAATGCTTAATGTTCTAAATTGTTCTTGTCATCTCTCTATTCATCAAAGAATCTTGAAAAAAAAAGTATCACGGTTTCCACAAAAATATGAAGCAGCACAACTAATAATAATAATGTTTCTTGAGCAGCAAATCAGCATATTAGAATGATTTCTGAAGGATCATGTGACACTGAAGACTGGAGGAATGATGCTGAAAATTCAGCTTTGATCACAGGAATAAATTACATTTTAAAATCTATTCAAATAGAAAACAGTTATTTTAAATTGTAATAATTATTCACAATTTTACAGTTTTTTACTGTATTTTTGATGCAATAAATGCAGCCTTGATGAGCAAAAGAGACTTTTAAAAACATAAAAAAATCTTAGCGAAACTTCTTAATGGTAGTGAAGCTCAAACACCTAAAACGAAAATCAGTGGTCAAATACACACAAAGTGTCACATTAAGGGTGTGAATGTGTCACAAGAAGGTCAGATATAAAGTGTGTGTGTGTGTGTGTGTGTGACATGCTGTGTTAACATCTACCTTTATTTCAGTTACACAATGACCTTGAAGGTCAAATGTTGGTTTCAGACATGCATGGTGCTTCATCTAGACATATACAACCTGCACTGCTACATTAAGTGTCACGCCTCATACTGTCACCTCATATCTCTTCTATATGCTATTTATGAGCCTATAAATAAAACAGCACTGTCATTTTGTGCAACCCAAATTTACCTAGATATCTGAATTGCTACAAATGAATCTAAGTCCTAATAGAAAATAATTTTTTTTTTTTTTAATTATTAGAGAAAAAAGGGGGGAAAACATCAACATAAAACATTTCATAAACCATATATATACAGTGGGTACGGAAAGTATTCAGACCCCCTTAAATTTTTCACTCTTCGTTATATTGCAGCCATTTGCTAAAATTCCACCAACGTTTACCATCCAACCTGATAGAACTGGAGAGGATCTGCAAGGAGGAATGGCAGAGGATCCCCAATTCCAGGTGTGAAAAACTTGTTGCATCAAAAAGACTCATGGCTGTATTAGATCAAAGGGGTGCTTCTACTAAATACTGAGCATTTTTCAGTTTTTCTTTTTTAATAAATCTGCAAAGATGTCAACAATTCTGTGTTTTTCTGTCAATATGGGGTGCTGTGTGTACATTAATGAGGAAAAAAAATTAACTTAAATGATTTTAGCAAATGGCTGCAATATAACAAAGAGTGAAAAATTTAAGGGGGTCTGAATACTTTCCGTACCCACTGTATATATATATCTCAGTGTCCTTGTCCCAGGTCTGCTGTCCTTTGCTGTCACAGTACTGTTCAGCAGACAGAATCCACTCCTATTAACCAGCTTTAATAATGCCAGCATTTGCCTTAATTAGCCCGATTCTACTATAACAATAGTGTTCAATTAAATGCTGGTCAATTTTGATAATGGAAACTTTTAATTCTCCCATGCAATACAATTATAAAGCATACAGACACAGAGGAACGTGAGATGTGACCTCCAGAGAATGAGGACATTCACAGCCTCACCGTCTCACCGTCAGGATGATATACTAGAGTAATAAAACACCTGGACACATCAGCATTATTCTGCTCAAGATCACACAGGTGTCCTGAAGCAGAGAAGCACATTAACATCTCCATCATCCACTAACCACAAACATACAGAATACTGACTCTACATGTTCAACATTACATCTGTAGTTTTGGCATATTATACCCAATACATTTAGTTTTTTTGTAAAATGTTTTGCTTGAAAAGTTTGCTTATGCTACCATTCTTCAAAATGAATGAACTTTCTATTCAAATATTTGAGGGTCGGTAAGATTTTTAAAATGTTTTTGAAAAGTATGATTCTTCAGAAATCATTCTAATATGCTGATTTGCTGCTCAAGAAACATTTATGATTATTATCAATAATCAAACAGTTGTGCTGCTTCATGTTTTTGTGGAAAATGTGATACATTTTATTTTTCAGGATTTTTTAATGAATAGAAAGTTCAACAGAACAGCATCTATTTGAAATAGAAATCTTTTGTAACATTACATTTGTCTTTAATGTCACTTTTGATCAATTTAATGTGTCCTTGCTAAATAAAAGTCTCTCAAAATATTTTACTGACCTCAAACTTTTAAATGGTAGTGTATTAAAATAGAAAAGTTGTTTTAAATTGTAACAATATTTCACAATATTACTGTTTTTACTGTATTTTTTTATCAAATAAATCTTTGGTTTTCTTTCAAAAACTTCTCTAAAAAATTGTGCCCTAACCCAAACTTTTGAACAGTAGTGTGTATGATCTTTTAGTCATCCCAGTACTTTTTGGGGCATCTAAATACATCTGCAAAGTAAAAAACATTTTAAGACTTTAAAAATAGGTACAATGTGCTCTGTGTTCACAAGTTCATGCATTTGATTATTTTGTTTGCAGGGGACACAATTTGCGTGTCCTCGCCATATGGAAATATTTTGAAAATGATGTGAGGAAGTGAACAAGCTCTGAAATACAGAATTAAAAATCTATTGTTATTTGCTATTATTACAGAAACATCGCAGTAATCTGTGAGACTTTAGAAAGGCAGCATCACTTTCACTCTTAAAAATAAAGGTTCTTTATTTGGCATCGATGGTTCCATGAAGAACCTTTAACCTCCATGGAACCTTTCCATTGATCAAAAGGTTCTTTATTGTGAAAATAGGTTATTTTAGGTTATTAAAATGTATTTCACATTAAGAAAACAATGGTTTTAAAGGTGTATGTAATTTCTTGACTGTGCTAAATCATAAAAATACCATAATATATTTGCAGATGTTTAGGAAACATGCTAAGTTCACATACTGTTTTTCTCCAAAAAACAACGCCACAGCCAGTTATTCTTATCAAATGTGCATTCCATGTCAGAATGTCTGTTTTTGTTTTGGTCTGTGTGACTCCGCCCACTGTAGTATTTTGACACTCCGGGTTGTCAGTTGGTGGAAAACACAGCATACTGCAGCCATGGAAGCCGGCAAACGAACCGGGTCAGAGATCGCATATTCTATACGACCTAAAAAGCCTCAGCATTCAACTAAAAATCTCTATGACCAGATAAATATTAAAACGCAGATTAAACAACTCAAAACTCAATCAATCTGGCAACCCCCGAGTCTGAGAAGGATGAGTGGAAGAAACAACGTTCTCCAATATTTAGAATTTGGACTGCAGTACCCTTTTCAAATGAGAGCTGTCAATATCACATACTGCACCTTTAAGAACTGTTCACTGAAAGGTTCTTTGAGGAACCTTAAATGGTTTTCTTCTATGGCTTCACTGTGAAAACCCACTTTTATAACTTTTATTGTTAAGAGTGTACAACATTTGCATAAAACAGTGGCATCATACAGTAGATATTTTACTATGGCTAAACATTAAAGGGGTCATATGATGCAATTTAAATTTTTCAATCAGAGCACACCTCGTTTTTCAGACCGATGAGTTTTGTAAAAATCGACGCGTTTCAGAAAGGCAGGGCATAGAGGAGAAACAATAATGTACAGTATGTGGAAAATAATGTGTTTTTTGAACCTTAAACCGCATAAACACATTTCATTACACCAAATACACAAAATAATGTTCTTTTTAGCAACATCATATGACCCCTTTAATAAATAGTCAATATTGATTTAATATGGAGTTGGAGTCATTTGATTTGCTCTTCTGTGTCTTATTCTATGTCTTCAGGAGATCATGAGATGTCCATGGCTCTGGCACAGCAACTGTACACTTCTCTGATCTCGTGCCACGAGCATCCAGCAGCAGATAAATCCGTTTAGACGGCGTCTGGCGGAGCGGCATGAGAGCGGCTGACACAGAGCAGTAACAGTGAGTTTCACACTAGAGTCAAGGTCATCTGGATCATGAAAAAAAAACAAAAAAAAACATTATTCTTAAAATTTTATCACAATTATGATGCATCGTGATTGGACTGTGCCATTATTTTCATGACAATTAACCATGTAAAGCCTGACATATATGAAATATTAGTCAGAATTTTTTTTTTAATTGAACAGTTTATTGAACCTTTAGACAAAAAAAATGATAATAATAAATATCATTAACCAAAAAAAAATCATGTTTTTTTGTTGAGCATCATTTTTGATACATCAGGATTTATGTTTCATAATAGTATGAAATAGTGAGAATATGGAGAAAAAAAACTGCTCCATTTAGTCAGAGGCCCAAACTGCAAAAATATTCCATTTGTTGCAGATGCTGATATTTACATGGACAAAAAGTAAAAACAAAAATGTAAATCAATGGTATCTTTATAGGTGTATAAATAACTACATACATTCAAATGCATGAAAATATCAGTGTCACTCTATATCTCCAACAATATGCCTTAGTAAGATGATATTTAAATTTCTAGTTTGACGATCAAAGCTCTGTAGCTTCAAAAAAATATAATGCAGTGCAATGCAATAAAATGATGAGAGATGAACAAATAAACGTTCCTCAAAAGCCTGATGATCCTATCTGATACTCACTGATTTTCTAAAAACTGATAATCTCTGGATAATCAAGCAAACCTAAGTTGCTTCAGTCCAGTAAGTGTTCATCTAGAAATATTGGTAACAATATCAAAGTCATTCTTACGCTTCTTTCATAAAAATCAGAAAAGATTTTGCAGCAGAAAGACACGTGAACCACAATATGAAGGTGGATGTTTAAGAACTTTTACTTGCTAAAAAAAAGTCCAAACTATCAATCAGAGGACAGAAGGCATGAGTAGATTGTGTGCAACAGTTTTTTAGTAGTATTGATTATTTTCAGGTCTTAGAAGTTTGTATATCAAATATGACACAGGCTTTACTCATGCCTGTAATGCACCTGAATGTTTTACATCAGTGATTATACTGTAAAAAAATATTTTTTAACAATTTTAGCTTGGAAAATAATGAGATGCCGGCATGTTTTTGATGTCACAGATAGTGCAAACACACGCAGGGCTTCCTGTCCCACCGGTACGCTCCAAATTGAATGCATCCACAAGCTCTTGCATCACTGGCAGGAAGACAAAATATTCATCATAATCACGAGCCGCAGTCACAGCGGTGTGGTGGGGTTTGTTTGGATGGCACACGAGCACACGTTCACAGAATAAAGCATGTCCGAGGAAGACGGCGGCCTGTGCCAGATTCATTACACGTTAAACATCTCCCCACCGACGCTAATGATTACAAACCTGCGGGCCGGTAAACACTGACCTTTAGCGCTGGCCTCTCAGTCACATCTGCTCACCATCACATTCAGCTGAGGAGGAAGAAGACCAGTATGAAAATTAGACTGTTTATGTAATGCAGACATTTCTAGACTCGGTTTACTGCAGCTGCCTATTCATTTGAATGAAAATCCTGTCATCACTGGTAACAAGTTACATTGAGGTTCTATTTGTTAAATACTAGGGTTCACTGTAAGAATTAAACACGTAAAATAACAGAAAAAGTACTGGCAGCTCATTACCAGGGCATTATCTATTCATTTTACAGACATTTCCGTTAACTTTAAAACACAACACAATGCAGTGTAATATTCAAAATTAAAATTAAAAAAATTAAAATTTTTATTTTTACAGGTAAAACACCTGGAAATTCCTTCAAATAATATTAACAGTACATTGAGCCCTATTTGTATGTTATTACTATAGTTAACTAAAACAAAAAGTAAAAAAATAAATAAAAAAATAAAAAAATAAGCATAATAATAAAATAAACACTAAGGGAAAAATTTAAGGGGGTCTGAATACTTTCCGTACCCACTGTATATATATATAAAAAACTTATTTCAGCTAGTTGCCAAGGAAACATTTCTCAATTTCATTTAGTTTAACTTGATGTACTAAAATAACTAAAATCTATAGATACATATTTAAAACAAAACAATAATCAATAAAATAACAAAAACTCACAACAAAATTACTAAAACTTGAACTAAAATTAAAATGACACATAAAATGACAAAACAGAACACTCAAAAATAAAAACTAATTCAAAATACTAAAAAATTAAATTATAATAGTATCTCAACGATACTAAAATAACACTGTTAACCACATTAGTTAACATGAACTAACCATGAAAATACCTTCTAAAGCATTTATTTATCATAGTTCATTTCCTAATACACTATTAAAATTGTAGATGGTAATATTAAAAAATTGTAGATGGTAATATTATTTAACGGACCTGTGCTAACATGATTACTTGTATTTTTATTAATTAACATTAAATTATAATAGTATCTCAACGATACTAAAATAACACTGTTAACCACATTAGTTAACATGAACTAACCATGAAAATACCTTCTAAAGCATTTATTTATCATAGTTCATTTCCTAATACACTATTAAAATTGTAGATGGTAATATTAAAAAATTGTAGATGGTAATATTTAAAAAATTGTAGATGGTAATATTATTTAACGAACCTGTGCTAACATGATTACTTGTATTTTTATTAATTAACACTGAAAATTAACACTAAATACTGTAACAAATGAATTGCTCATTGCTAGTTAATGTTAGTTAAAGCATTAACTAAAGTTAACCAGTGGGAATGTAAAGTGTTACCTCATTAAGTTGTATACTATCTGTTATTTACCTTAAAGCGTCCTTGGGTATTTGAAAGGCGCTATATAAAACGTATTATTATTATTATTATTATTCTGTGAAACAAACGTTTTCAAGAACATAATTTCCACTGTTTTCCATATAAGATCTGACTGTCAACCTACAAAATGACAAAAAAAAAGCAACATTAAAGGCACAATATGTAATTTTCGCCGCTAGAGGGCGCGTTTGAGGACAATTGCAAAACCCACAGTATTATGCAAACAATGCAAATCTCATGTTATGGGAATGGCAATGCATTTAAAAAACAATTTAATACTCTCTAGCCAGCTGAATATTTTGTTGTACATCATCTTCAAGAAACGGAATAACCATTGTGACTTCTAAAACTACTAATTTATTATTTACTTGCCATTTCTTAGATTTCACAAACAATTACAGAGTGAAAATTGTTTCTACATAGTCTAGTGCATGTACAATTATAAATGGAAATACTATGGTTTTAACAAGAGTCAACATTCACAGAGAGCGGTTTTTATTGTTTTGCACTTTACATTATTGCTCCTCTTTTTAATAGAATATTATCTAATATCTGCACTGCCATATCTCTCTCTTGCAGAAAAATGACAGTGTCACCTTACCTACAATGCACTCTGTTCCCATGTTGTATAATACTGATAGAAAAGGGCATCATTCGTTCTTCTTCCTGCAGAAAGTGACAGCTATTTCTGTACTTTCCTGCATATTGCAAACTCCATCACCTCAGGAACAAACATTCAGTCGATCATCTGCAATTTCAAGCACTTGGTGAATATTATCACAATGCATATTTAACTAACTATGATTTTAACGGGTTAGTATCAGAACACTGAACTGGAAACAATAATGCACAAACATTTATTTGTTAATAATGTACTGCAAAAATACCCAGGTTTTTATTTTTATTTTTTTTCAAAAATGGGAACAATTGTAAGCCACTTTGGATATATATATATATATATATATATATAAAACGTCTAAATTATTAAATATAAATGGGGGGAAAAATAGTATTATCATGGTACCATGTCCCATACTCCCACTGATTAGCTGTAAAGAGGAGGATAATGTAATCAAGCATGATTTCATTCTGCTGACTGTGGTTGAAATCTCGAGTGGAGGGTTTGATTAGTGTCTTTACTAGCAGCTTATGCTGCCCACATTCACACATCATTAGTTATAATCTCACCGACCAACGCAAACCATCCAAATGTTACAACTGTTTGCAAAGGCAAGCATGCACTCAGAAGACCTTAGCAACTGCATAGCAACCATCCAGAACACTGTGACTTTTGCAAGCAGAAAATGCGAAACCCTAGCTTTTTCCAAAACTACAGTATACTGCATGGTTTTGGTAAGGATTGTGGGTAAATCATTGGAGATTTGAGCTGGTCCACCATTAAAACATCCCACACACAGTGATGCCATTCGTTGGCTCCAAACTACGGCTTCAATTACTGTTGAGAGGAGCACCACGACTGAAGATGAAAAAGACAAGTTAATGAGGAACCGTTTTGCACAGTTTGGAAAAAATGAATACTGTTAAAGTAAAAACGGGGGTTTTAAATGCTGTCAATCAAAGGTCATCGCTGACAGATCATTTATTACGATCGTTGCGTGCAAACCACTGTGAATAAGCTCCTCAAACATAGTATTAGTTTATGATTCATTTTGCAGTAAATCTCACTGATTGACTATGTAAATCTAAGGCAGATGTAGACATCAACACTCTCAGAAAAAAAAGGCACAAAAGCTATCACTAGGGTGGTACCTCTTCAAAAGGTGCATGTACTTTTGTACTTTATTTAACCCTAAAAGATGCATATTAATACCTAAAGTGTACATATTAGTACATAAATGGTACATATTAGTACTTTTTGAAAGGGTACCGTCCCACTCACGGTTTTTGTACCTTTTTTTTCTGAGAGTGCAGTGAAATAACATTCATTTCAGAGCCATTATAAACTAAAACCGTAAAAAAAAGTCTGCTACTTGAAAAAAATAAAATTTAATAAAATACAAAAAATTACAATATATAAATATATCAAATTACAATATAAGAATAAATAAATATTAAATAAATAATCAATAATAAATAATTATTCAAAATATTAACAAAAACTATAGTATCTAATGCTATTGAGTACTATATGATACCAAAATAACACTGACCTGGTGTTTTAACATTCTGCATATATTGTCAAGTCAAAGTGAAGAAAATTGCCAAACAATTCCAACTAAGCACCAAACAACTGATCCAATCCTACACTGTAAAAAATGATTGTGATTTTAACAGTAAAAGACTGTAAAAATGCTACAGTAAAAACCTGTTAACTGGTTAACAGTAAGTTTCATACTATATATGGTGAATAAATGTAATTACATTTAATGTAATTTTACACTAAAATACTGTTAAAAATACGGTTTTTGGAAGTGAAAAAGAAAAAGTCATTATATAATTTACAATAAAAAAAACTGTAAATTGACACTCCCAGAATTCCCTGCATGACACTTCATATTTGATGTTTTGTTTTTTCTTATTAGATGTGTACATTAGGGTTTAATCTTACATCTAATGTTGTTAAATTAATGTTTATTGCATTATTTCAGTTTCATGTGTGTCACCGTGATGGGGTTTAGTGTTTGTGTGAATGACACTGTGCACCTTCTATATAATAACTACCCTCCTCAGCTCGTAGAAAAGCTGTTTGTGATTGGTTCATCATGTGACTTTCTCATCACCACCATGTGGTTATCAGTGCATTTCAATGGTTCAAAACAGATATTAACACTTCAGTATGTTGGTTTATTAACATTACATCAGTTAATGAAATACGGTATTTTATTGTGAATTTAAGTTAAATCTGTAAAACCTAAAATGCTGCTACCATATTTTTTACGGTGAAGTTCTGGCAACCACAGCTGCCGGTATTTTACCGTAAATGTCACAGATTTTGTTTTTACAGTGTATCTTAGCAACTATTGTCAGACAGATGCTGTTGTAGACCCCCTCAGATCATCAGCAAACTGAAGGCATTTGAACTCAGTGTCCACTAAAAAAATATTATTTTCTGTAAAACAGATCTTAAGCTGTACTTGGAAACCCTTTTGAATATGAGAACACAAAACAAGAAACTTATGAAAACAATACAAGAAAAAATGATTTTCAAATTCATGTAACTGCCAAAAAATTACCTTTGTTATTTATTTATTTATTTTTTCTATGTTCACATTCTCTAAACTGTTAAATTTGAACAAAATTCAATAAAACAAACTTTCAATTGAATTCAAATTCAATTAGAAGTCAGTCCCACTGTGTTGTGATTAGCATGTGGCTAAGCTAATAACATGATACTCACATTGATAACCATATAAATATACAGTATAGCACACATAAATACTGATAAAATTTCACTTTTTGGGAACAATTTTATAATCAAAATGCCATCCATCTTGGATGTTTTTTCTCAATACAGTGAAGGATATAAAAAAACAATAGAAACCATCACAGAAATTCCACTACAAATACCATTACAAACATTACAAGCATTAAAACCATTAAAAATGGTTTCCTGTAGTGTGTTTTGGGATATATTAGGATTTGGTGGTTTTAACAAGCCACCAATAGAAGGTGACCAATTACCAGTAGGGACCATTACAGTTTCCATTAAAACCAATACAATTCCCATTATTCTGTGATGGTTTCTATGGTTATTTTCAGCAGGACGGTCTCAGATTTTGGTTAAAAGGAGGAATATATCTTACTAAACAGCTGTCGTACAGGGAGATGATGTCTTAAAATGCTGTCTAGGTAGGTTTTAGCTTTAGTACAGCGCTTTTGTTGCCATCTCGCCTCCGCTGAGGATGAACGGCTGAACTCTGTGCTCCAGGAACACAACGGTCCATTTCTGGCCGGTCTGGTCTACAGCTCAGCTGTCAGGTCCATTAAAGCAGAGTCAGCATTATGAACGCTAAGAGGATTAGCTGATGGACATTTCTGCTGGTCCCTGTCACTTATCAAAATGAAAAGCAGAGAGGTGGAGCTGGAATCATGCTCCACTTTAGCGAGGAATCGCGCTCGCCTTTTCTAAATCTCTTCAACTCTTTCACAGAGAGGATTACTGGAGTTGACTTACTCTGGGGGACATAAAACACGAGGACGGCGTTCACATGAACTCTTTACATTCAAACATCTCTAGAGTATAAAACTATTATGCAACAGAGGAAAAGGTGCAGACCGTCACTTAGTCCGCTCAACTGCGCTCCTGAACGTCTATCTCTTCCCAGCTAACAAAGTTCCAATTGAGTTATTTGTGAACGTTCAAAAAGTCCAGTGTTTTAAACGTTTTGAAAACTTTTTTTCTCTGTTATGCTAATGTTAGAGAAAACATTAAGGGAACGTTCCATTTCATCATTTTGCAAACATTATGGCAACGTTCTGAAACTAGTAAGCAATAATGTTTAGAACATTTGACGAATGTCCAACTAAAACGTTTCATAAAAGAAGTGTTCCATAAACTATAGACAAAACGTTTTTGTGTAAATGTTTTGCAAACATTATGGGAATGTTATTTTTAACAGTCATATGAACGTTCTGAAACAAGTAGTAAGTAATAATGTTTAAAAAAACGTTTGACAAATGTCCAACTAAAACGTTTCAGGAAAAACTGTCCATGAATGATGTATTGATAACATTTTTGTTCTAACGTTTTGCAAACATTATGGGAACATTACTTTTAAATGTTTTCTGAACATTGTGAAACAAGTAGTGATAACATTAAAAAAAATGTTTGAAAAAGGTTTGATTTATGTCCAACTAAATGGTTTCAGAAAAACGTTCCATGAACGATGTATAAATGATGATTTTGTGTGAATGATTTGCAAACGTTTATCATTTTGCAAACATTATGGGAACGTTAGTGTTAATTGTTCTCTGAACGTTCTGAAAAAAGTAGTAAGTAATAACGAATGTTCAACTAAAACATAAAAAAAAAAAACTTTCCATGAATGATGTACAGATAACGTTTTTGTGCTAACATTTTGCAAACATTATGGGAACGTTACTTTAAATGTTCTCTGAACATTGTGAAACACGTGATAACATTTAAAGAACAGTTTAAAAAGGTTTGACGAATGTCCAACTAAAACTTTTCAGAAAAAACATTTCATAAACAATGTATAAATAACGTTTTTGTGCTAATGTTTTGCAAACATTATGGAAATAAAGCAATAAGCTCCAAGAAGCCGTGGTTTACAGTGAATTTATAACAGCTACGGGGTGTTGTTACAACCCCCTTAGCTGTTATAAATTCACTGTAAACCACGGCTTCAGGGGGTTTATTGCTTTTATAAAACGGTTATTTCATATATGTAGTAAGGTTTCACAAAATAAAACAGAGCAAGTAAAGTGCAATGATATTAATAAAAACATTATTCTTCCGTCAAAACAATGTAGTTCCTCAGAAACGCTTGTGGTTCCAACAAAGTGGTTGCCGAGCAACACACAAATGCAAACAAAGGTATATGTTTGTAGAGTAATTTACAACAGCTTTGAACTTGGCTCAACCAATCAGAATCAAGGACCGGAACTATACGTTTTATAAAGTTACTTTTAAACGTCATCAGAACATTCTGAAACATGTATTAATGTACTTAAGAAAAACTTAAAATGAATGTCCAACTATAGGATTTAAAAAAAAAAAAAGTTCCAAGAAATGTATAGATAACATTTTATGCTAATGATTTTCAAACATTATTAAGACCAGAAAAACGTTCCATGAATGTTACTGAAGGAACATTTGATAATAACTTTGAGAGAACCTTGACAGAACGTTCTGAGAACATTCCCTGTTAGCTGGGTTATAGTGTGAAAATTACACAGATTTTTGCAATTTTAACAATTTTAAAGAGATTGAAGTGCTGCTGCTGTCAATAAAATGAGCAGTAGGTTATACATACACAGAGCTAAAAACGGAAGTGCATCGCATATAATCAGCATTCTTATTTTCAACATACACATTTCCAAATGACCTTTATGCTCAATTTCAGCACAAGAAGGGTCCTGTAAAGTGCTTCATTTTCATACCTTCATGAATTGAGAGCACAGTGCCAAGTGTCAGTCAGGAAAGGTGTACAGCTCGACCGGGAGGACCGTGGGTCAGTGGAAGCATCTTCTCTGGCCTGATGGGTCACACTCCACCATCTGGGAGTCTGACAGATGAATCTAGGTTCAACAGATGCCCGGTCAACTGTGACGAGCTGGAGCTTGATGGAAGAGGAAATACAATCTAGGGCTGTTTTTCTTATGATTCAGGAGACACTCTTCTAAATAGATATAGATCATCTTGGGTTTAAAGGATTCTGTGCTTTGTGGAAGACACTAAGAAACACAAAACCACCAATTTTGAAGTAGTAGAGAAAGTGAAAACTGACAAAAGAAGTGACTAATCCCATATTATTGCTGAATGTTTTGTATAGAGATGAGAATAAACGTATCTGGGCCATAATGTTTGCTGTGCTGGCAGATCGTGCGTCCAAATTGCTGACTCAGGATCAGCCGTGCTGGAAATATTTATGAATATCGCAGGAAGCTTTGACCCTGGATCAGTTATTCAGGTCAAGGAAAGAGGGCATGACGTGGATTTGTCACGAGCTCAAAGACTACACGCAGGACAACAGGGCAGTTAATATGAGAATAAAAATTATTTATGGTGTCTTGTTTGTGTAGCGTGTTAGAAAGAACTATTATTATCCCAGCATCCTCATAGGGTTGAGTGTTAAAGGTCACTGGTCGGATTTCTAGGGAACACACATGTATAAAATGCAGAGCTCGAAGAATATGTTCAGAATGAAATACTAGCATGTTGCATAATGAGCTTAAAGTCCGACAGGCGAGGCTCGTTGATGAACACAGACTGATGACCCGGGACCTGAGGAGAACCATGCATGCTCAACAAAACACCTTATATGTTCATCTGTTCAGTGCAGATCTATTCCAATGTCTTTTCTCTGGTGATCAGCTGTAGAATATATGCACAAACCCACACAGACACGACGCTTCATTATGAAAATTTATCTGAGGGATTAAAAAAAGTCTTAAACATTTCTTTGCATCCAGCAGTTCAGAACAAAAAGATTGTAGCATCGATTCTTCTTCAGTCCAGACAGACGCTCTCTCACTTTGGGTCACTTTCAGAGAGAATGTCTGCCGTGTAAACGTGGGGGGAAACAATAATAAAATATACACAACTCAAAACCTACAAAAAGGAAAGGAAATGAAAGGAGGGGCTGGAGCTGATTGAGATCCGTTAAACTACAGCATACTGCTGATACAACAGCTCACGAATCCTGTAGTAGTCATCACAATGGCAGCCTTCCAGACAGATGCGGCCCGCTTCCGTCTGAGAGAGAGAGAGAGAGAGAGAGAGGGGTCAGTGAGGTCAGTGTTGTACAGCAGCGCAGTGAGGTGTTCAGAAGCATTGCATTGTGGGATACAGTAGGCAAGTGTTGTATTTTCCATGAATACGAGACAACGCCAATGATGCTTGCACTGACAGCTTAGCAAGAACTCACTGGACAGATTTACTTTGTGTGCATGTATGTAGCATGACAAGATGCAACAAGCTGCACATGTGCTTAAAAAGCTGCAGGTTATAGATACATTACTATATTATTCACATTTGACTTTTCAATTAAAAAATGTGTACAGATCACTGCATAAACGTCTTTAAAACGAACGTAAACGTCTCCAGAGTCGCTGGATCCAGATTTGTTTTTTGCAACACAAACTGAGAACACATCCTGATTGTATGGCTCATAATGTGCCGGCCACTGATCAAATATTCATGAGAGATGATTTCCATACTGTGCGGCTTAATCTGATTCCACTCACCCTCCTGACAGCCACCAGATTATTACACACCAGAACTCCGCCCACAAACTCGGCCTGGATCCCTTCACGCAGCAGAACCTGCTTAAAGTCCGACAGGCGAGGCTCGTTGATGAACACAGACTGATGACCCGGGACCTGAGGAGAACCATGCATGCTCAACAAAACACCTTATATGTTCATCTGTTCAGTGCAGATCTATTCCAATGTCTTTTCTCTGGTGATCAGCTGTAGAATATAGAGCTTTATTTCAACCTTCATCATGAGCTCATTTGATCCTAATTTACATTGTAACTCACTCTCTTCTTTGCACATATATTCTCCTCTATTCTCTCTGCAAGACTGCATTACAGCAGAATTGCATTCTCTAACCAACAAGCCATAAATCTAGTGTTATTTCAATATCATTGATATTTTTGTTCAATATTTAAAATTAGATTTTATTTTTATATTTTCTGTTTTCAATTTAATTGTAATTTTATTTTGTTGTTTTGTGATTTTTATTAGTTTATATATATATATATATATATATATACTGGTGTGATGTGTGTGTGTAATTAATAATATTAAGTATTATATAAATGTAAAATAAAATATGCCTATATAGTAGTATTAATAATTTAATAAATAAGTTTAAGTTTATGCTGATATTCTGAATTACATTTTATTCCTATATTTTCTGTTTTCATTTAAATTTTTGTTAAAGTTTTAGAAATGTTTGTGTTTTTGTCATTGCTACTATTATTATTTTTTAAATGTGTCTATATAGTAGTTGTTAATTTTTATTTATTAGTCTTACTTTATTTAGTTTTAATTATTTTAGTACTTTAACTTAAATGAAAAGGAAAAATGTTGCCTTGGCAACTAGCTGAAAAACAATTAGTTTAAGATCAGGATTTTTGTTAATAATTTGAATTAGATTTTATTTTAATATTTTCTGTTTTCAATTTTAAAGTTTTAGCAATTTTGTTGTGTTTTTGTCTTTATTATTATTATTTTTTTGTAATTTTATAATAGTTATTAATTTTTATTTATTACTTTTAGTTTAGTTATAGCTATTTTGTTATAACTTAAATTAAGCGAAAATGAGAAATGTTGCCTTGGGAACTAGCTGAAATGAAATTCTATTATATTGTAATATATTATAATTACATTATGATTAAGTTGATAGTTTTTGTAAATATTTAGAATTTTATTTTTATATTTTCACTTTAATTTTAGTTAGTATTTAGTTTAGTAATCTTGTTTTTTTATTTTTTATTTTATTTTTTTAAAGATGTCTATATATTTTTTAGTTTCAGTAGTTTTAGTACATCAACTTAACGAAAATGAGCAATGTCATTTGGAAACTAGCTGAAATAAAGTTATATAAAAAAAAAAAAGTAGTATATATTTGTATATTTTATTAAAGTTAACGTTTATATTTTTTTTCAAGCAACAAAAATGGTTTTTGTTTGTGCTCTCACCTCATGAGCAGGCAGCGGCTCCAGCGTGGGAATGACGTCGCTCTCCTCTGAAATCTCCCTGTCGTCTTCTCCAAACAGAGTCTTCATGGTCTGCTGGTTAGCCGCGGCGCTGGGCTCAGTCGTCAGGTCCGGCGTGACGTCCACGGCTGGCTCTCCGTCCTCCGTCTCCTCTTTGGCGTCTCCCATCTCTGGGACGACACCCGTGTCCACTTTCTCCACCCGCATGTCCAGAACGCCATCGATCCAGGCCAGCTCTGTGTCTTTGGCTTTACAGAACTGCAGCGAACTGACCAACGAGTCCTTCAGTCTGACCTACAGACACATTTACAGCTTCATCAGTCTGTGAACATTTCAGAAGACTGGACACTTTGTGTAATGTCAAAGATAAAATGATATTTAAAGAGAATCATATCATGATAAATGATGCTGTTTTGAAACATTCACAACTCAATGCTCCCAGAAACTTTAGTGAAATATTTAATATCTTAATATTTATATATTGAGCAGTAAGATGGAGTTTAGCATGTCACACTGCAAAACATTCACAAAAATATATTTTATTTTTATATATATATTTTGTTTTCACTTTATTTTGAGTTAAAGTTTTAGAAATGTTTACGTTTTTTTTTGTTTATTCTTTTTAATATGTCTATGTAGTATTGCTTATTTTTTATTTATTAGTTTTAGCTTATTTCATTTTAGTCATACTTTAACAAACTTAAAAAAAAAAGAGAAATGTTGCCTTGGTGACTAGCCGAAATAAAATAAGTTTAAGTTTATAGTTTTTGTTGATATTTTGAATTAGATTTTATTGTTATATTTTATTTTTTCAACTTTAGTTAAAGTTTTAAGATTTTTTTTATGCGTTTTGGTCATTTTAATGATTTTTTATTAAAAATGTGTCTGTTTTTAACAACATGATTATGATGATAGATACTTTATTCATCCCAACGGAAAATAAATTTTGCTAATTTTTTAAAATATATTTGTAAAATTCTTTTTTTTTTACCCAATATTAATTGAGACTAAACAGAATATTTATATTTAAAAAAAAATATTTGTTACACCATTAAAATAAAAAATAAAATAGAAAAAAAATTGCAAAGCAAAAAGGTGATAAAAATGGTGAATAAAAAATTTAAGCAATAGGAATAAAATACAATAAAAAGTGGTTTAAAATTATAAAAACAAGTTTTCATAATTTTTTTTTCACTAAATGAACACAGAGAGGAATGATATGTAACAAAACAACAAATAAACAGCAATATTTAAGTATTCTTAGTGTTTCTCAAAGTTGTTGAAATATATATAATTATAATATATATAAAAGTTGTTGAAATACATATAATTGTTTAATTTCAGGTTCTGTGTGACAGATAGAATTATTACCTGGTAAATGTGGGTCTCGCTGGTGGCGTCCACCGTCTCCTGCAGTTTTGGCTTGTAAACTTTGATGTCTTTCCCGCTGAAGGCCTTGCAGGACTCGGCCAGGTCCTGACTGGCCTCAGGCGGCCCGTGAACGATGATTAGCTGTCTGGGTTTCATCTGGTTTATGATCTTCTTAATGGAGTCGCCGTCAGAACGGCCTTCATAATCGATGTACGTGACTCGAGCTCTGAGGGACACAACAGATGCATCAATATGCCATATCTGGGTCAGTCTGCCATAAAAGTATGACCAAACAATACAACAATATCATTAGAAAAAAAAAAGTATACATATATCACAACACTGACAGAGATGAATTTGACTAATCACAGTATGATTACTCAATAATAAAATAAAAGTATTTCACATTTTTAGATTCAAACCTAGAGTAAACACTGTAAATTTCATGTTTTTTTTTTTAACCAAAATATCAATGAGATTTTTTTCACATTCATTAATTTAAAATCATTTGTATATTGTTATGATAATAAAAACATATAACATTTTATAATTACAATATTTAATTATAATATTATAAGATTCAATACCTGTAGAATGACACGATATATTGTTTAACCTTACAAAGTAATCAAAAAACTTTTTGTACCTCTTATTTGATGAGGTTTTTAAAAATGGTAGGAACCTGAAAAGCTCTGACATCTTATTTTAATTATTACATTTTATAATATAATAATTATGCATACATTTCATTTATACTATAAATCATGAAAAATAGTAAATGTTAGCAGATATTTTGTGTTGACATGCTGAAATGTCAATTTTCTTTCTGAAATATTATCATTTTCATTCTGATGTTTGAGGTAATTATATATATATATATATATATATATATTTTTTTTTTTTTTTTTTTTTAAATACTTAAGCTTTAAAATTGATAAAAATGATCATTGTAAAATGCTGGCAAATGTATCAGCATTAAATTGAGCTCAAATCTCAAATGTTTTAAAACATTTTCTCACCACTGGAGATTAGAATCACTCACATTATCTCTCAGTTCAGCAAACAAACACACAAACCACAGAAGAGCAATTCATTAGAGACGGATGGAGGGTTATTAGGCAGAAGTGCTAATTATTCTGTTAAAACTGACAGCAGCATATTGGCAAACACTGTCATCTGAGTGTGTTTGGGAGAAACCTGGGTATTTTTAACTGACTGTAGGATACGTGATAAATGATGCTACATCTTAGTAAAGGCGTGACACATTTTTACCAAATGCTGATTTGTGACAATCTCTCAGACTACAGGGTGAGCGCCACCTGCAGGCCACATATAAGGAAGACACATCCTAAACACTGCTTTCTAATACAATTAATCCTCTTAAAAACATTTAAACAAATGAAATGTTTTTTGTATTTTAAAATACAAATATTTTTTTTTATTTTAATTTTAGCAATGTACAAAAAAAAGAGAATAAATCTTGAACACTGCCATAGCACACAAATTTGCTAATATTTATTCAAAACTATCACTAGTTTTAATACATTTAAAGAAATTAAACGTAGGGTTGTTGCCTGTTTTATATTCTAAATCTTTTATTTTAACTTAAGCATCTTGTGCAAAATAAAAAATACTAATTATATATACATTGTAAAAAAAATATTTTTTGAAGTTGTAAATAAAAGAAAGATTATTGGAGTATATTTGACAAGAAAATACTATTTTTAGTCTTTCTACTTCAAAATTTCATGTTTAATTCAATGTGCTACTTTCCATTTCTTGTGCTTCAAGTGTTTGTGAATTTAGGAACCTTTTTATTTTAGCATATTCAACAAAATAAAATAAAAACTTTAACTTAAATTAAAAAATTTTTAATATATATTTTTTTATTTTAACTTTAGTATTTTGTAAAAAACATATATAAAATATATAATATT
>NW_015656152.1:1611657-1616291 GCF_001515625.1 Sinocyclocheilus rhinocerous | reverse complement strand
ATATATATATAGTAAAAGTAAATGTAGGTTTTCTTTTTTATTAACTTTCATCCAGAATTTTTTTCACTTATTTATCATTATTAGTAATAAGAGTCAGACTGCTGATGAAATGAATCCTCACCTGATCTCTAGAGTTTGTGTGATACTGGTGCATTTGGTGGGGACGTCAGACAGGTCCTGCTCCATCGGCTCCTCTCCGTTAGTCAGTCCAGACTCCAGCTTGCTCTTCTCCTCTTCTGTGGCCTGGAGCTCAGGAACCAGAAACTCCTCGGGCCTGAGGGTTAGAGGTCAGAGGTCATTCCAGAGTAAATAAATACAGAACATGAATAATACACAAACAGAAGATGAAACAGAAGGTAAACAACAATACATATCATAAAGGATTTATAAAAGACTTTTTATTAGTTTATGGAGTAAATAGTAGCACGAACCCATAAATATCATGATTTTTTAAAAGAGGAATAACCCTAATTCTTCTTTCACCTGATGATTTCTCCATACTCGTCCCATTTAAGTCGCTCCTCGTGTGTAGGGAACATGGGGTAGGACTTTTTGGCCTGTTTGAAGCAGCTGCCCTTCCTCCCGCCCTCACCCTTCATCATCAGGTCGTGATGTTTGGTCTTCACCACCGCCGGCTGCTCCAGATCGTCCTCCATATCGCTCTCATCGCTCGAGTCCATGTCCACCCTGACCATCAACACAGAGTGCTGTTATTAAAGCTCACGTAAGGTTAGGATCCAGAGCTGAACTAATAATAGTAATGGGATTATTAAACCATAAACAGCTGAGATCGCCTGCGTAAAAGTGAAGAAATTATAACAGAAAAGGCTGGTTGATATATAACATGCTCGTGAACTGTTCTCAGTATCTTTAGGTTAACATGAATATTATTGTATAAAGTTCATATTTTAGGTTTTATGTTTATTCAACTTTTTGACTTCAGTAGTTCCTTTCAAATGGTCTCATATATTGTCTCATATAACCTCTATTAATTAACGTGGGGCCAAAACTGCAAAAATGTTTCATTACTATATATATTTATATTGTAATTACACATCACAGGACATTGTTAGGACATATCAACTATTCAAAAATATTATTAATAATAATGCAATAAAAACAACAATAACAGTTTTATAGTTTTAGATCTAAATTTAAATATATTGTTTCTATAACAAAATATATTGTGCGCCATAATATATAATATATTTATATTCATATAATATGTAACAATTCAGTATTATATTTTAAAATAAGTTGACTGGGTTCCAAGAATTATAAGGTAAATAAAAAAAAACCTTCAAAAGTTTGAGGTCGGAAGGTTTCGTTGTTTTACTTTTATTCAGCAAGGATGCATTAAATTGATCAAAAGTGACAGTAAAGACATTTAAAATGTTACAAATGTTTTCTATTTCAAATAAACGCTGTTCATCAAAGGATCCTGAAAAATGTATCAGAGTTCCACAAAAATATTAATCAGCCCAACTGTTTCAACATTGATAATAATCAGAAATAATATATCATATATTATAGAAATATAATGTTTCTAGAGCAGCAAATCAGCATATTAGAATGATTTCTGAAGGATCATGTGACACTGAAGACTGGAGTAATGATGCTGAAAAATCAGGTTTACTTCAAAGGAATAAATTGCATTTTAAAATATATTCAAATAGAAAACAGTTATTTTAAATTGTAATAATATTGCACAATATTACTGTTTTAACTGCATTTTTGTTTAAATAAATGCAGCCTTGGTGAGCAGAAGAGACATCTTGTTATAAAGTAAAAGAGAACTGGGTTATTTTTCAGACAGTTCACTTGTTTTGGGTCTGAGTTGGCTTCTTTAAAAATCATAAATGTGAACAGCCTTAAGCACTTCTATTTGAATGCAAAACAAATTAATTTAGAGACAAAAGGCATCTCTGGTGAGTTAGTAGCATTAGTGCAGGGTTTGCACACCCTGACCAACACAACAGCTGCTGTTTCAAAGCATTTCTATTTCATTTTAAGCAGCAGCAGCAGGAGAAGAGATGCTGAATGTTTGACTTCACAGCTCAAAAAGCTACAACTTTGTGACCCAATCGTGCAGCTCTAGCATGAATGATTCATAAAGTATTTGTTTTTTTTTCAGTGAGGATCTGTCTTATGTATATTTGTAGAGAATTACCCATAGTACACCTGACAAATGTTTGTTAGAAAGTCTTGGTTTGATTTCTCATTCTGACAGTGTTTTAGTCACAAACACATTTCCACTCACTCTTTCGCCTGCTCCTGTTTTTTGGCAGCCTCTTTCTTAATTTTCTCTTTCTCCACGTATTCCTCTAGTTCTCGTCCTTCCAGTCGACAACGTTTTCTTATCTGGATTAGTTAAATGAAAAAACAAAAACAAAAAAAAACACAAAATCTCTAAGAAAAAACAAATCACACATATCAGAATGGCTTTCCTAGGTAAATGTGAAGTTACGTGATATTGTACAAAAGCTGTTTCTTTGACGTTTTTCTGCGGCTGAAACACTGATTGAGTGATTACATGAGACATGCTACATTTCAGTAAGTTGTTCCGTTTCTTTCAACACCTTCTGATGTTCATTCATGTTTATTTCATGCTATAACTTGTAGGGATGTAACGATTCACTCAACTCACGATTCGAGTCGATTCACGATTTTTTTTTTACAAAATGAGATTTAAGACAAGTTATAAATTAATATGTGTCCTTTTATTATTGCTTGGAAAAAATACTGTGCGTTTCGTTGGTTTCCGCTGTAAACAAAGCAGCGCTGCACTTATGAACTTTAATATGCATTATACAGAGGCAAGATTAAAAGAAAAAATACCATCGAAAGACAGTAAGTTCCCCTCAGACATACATTCATATAAACTCCTACCCCTAATTGAATCGCGATTTGTGTAGTATCTCAACCGATTTGAATCGTCGCATATTTAAATCGATTTTCAACCGACTCATGGTTAACCATTACATCCCTAATAACTAGTAAAGAGGAAGAGATGATCAGTTCACGTGCCACTTGATCCAAGGCACTACAGCGATCTGTCACGACACATTAAAGAGCATCAATTTCATTGTAAAATTTAAAGAATTTGAAAGCACAGACTGCTCAGACACTAACATAGTCAAAATGCACCATTGGAGTGTTAATTTCGGTCTTGCAAAACTGTTAATATATATATAGATATATATAGCCAAATATAGAATATTTCCAGTTGCTGAAATTTCGGTGCATCACTATTGCAAAGTGGCCCAGACTTCATGCTGATCTTAAAATTAGGGCTGTCAAAATTAACGTGTTAATTGTGCGATTATTTTTTTGTAGTTACATTTTGTAGTTGCATTACATTTTTTTAATGCAATTAACAAAGTGTGGTGAGGGGGCGTGGTTCAGCGAGGTCTGTATATAAAATAAATATATATACACAGGTCTGTAAAAAATTTTTTTTACCGATATCCTCACTACATTTCTGGGTCTGGGAATATTTCAGTTGCGTTGCTGTCTATGGGAGGGTCAGAGAGCTCTCGGATTTCTTCAAAAATATCTTAATTTGTGTTCCGAAGATGAACGAAGGTCTTACGGGTTTGGAACGACATGAGGGTGAGTAATTAACGACAGAATTTTCATTTTGGGGTGAACTATCCCTTTAATGTAATCAGTTAATTGTTTTTAATGGATTGACAGCACAGTGACAGTTCATGGCCTCACCTCCAGCTCGATCCTCTTCTCCCCCGGGGTGTCTATGAGGTAGCGGGCCAGCGTTCCCGGTGTGGTCCTGTAGGTGAGGATGACCGAGTTCTTGGCGTCCTGACACCACTGTATGAAGAGCTCCCGTGAGAAGCCGGACTCCAGATCGGGCTGGCTGCACAGAACCACCTTCGGGCTGGGCACGCGGGCCAGATCGGCCAGGCCGTGACAGAGCGAGAGGTGGCGGAACTGGAAAGGATTGTTGCGCTTGTCCTCGAAGCATCGCATCAGTTTATCGCTCATCCACTCGACCTGTGAGAAAACACCAGAGCTTTCTGATTTCTGACACATCTCGCTACATGTGCAAAATTTCCAGAAAAAAAATCTAAATATTTCATGGGATTTTGTGCTGGTTTTTAATCTTTTCATACTCTTCATATTCAATATAAGCAATATTTGATTTCCAGAGGATTTTTACCTTTAGAATGGGATTTTTCAAAAATAACTTTATTAGATAGATTCATCACTTTTATGTCAAATTCTTACATTTAATCAATAAATTCAATTAGAATAGTAAGAAATGTTTCATTGAAACAACTGAATCAGTCGGTCACTGAATCATTAACTAAACCAACTCGTTCAAAACGCAGATTCATTCAGTAACAAAGCACTGCTATGTAGCTATTGTTTGGGGATGCAAAAGCCATGGGAGAAAAAAAAAACGTAAAAAGGTAATTGTGACTTCTGACTTTTTCTCAGAATTCTGAGTTTACATTTTGCAATTAATAACTCGCAAATTTGCAACTGTGAGAAATTCTGAGAAATGTCAGAATTCTTCACAATTCTGAGAAAATTCTTCACAATTCTGAGAAAAAATTCAAAATTCTTCACAATTCTAAGAAAAAAAGTCAGAATTCTTCACAATTCTGAGAAAA
>NW_015656152.1:1600862-1611585 GCF_001515625.1 Sinocyclocheilus rhinocerous | reverse complement strand
TCAGAATTCTTCACAATTCTGAAAAAAAATCACAATTCTGAAAAAAAGTCAGAATTCTTCACAATTCTGAAAAAAAATCACAATTCTGAAAAAAAGTCAGAATTCTTCACAATTCTGAAAAAAAATCACAATTCTGAAAAAAAGTCAGAATTCTTCACAATTCTGAAAAAAAAGTCAGAATTCTATACAATTCTTAGAAAAAAGTCAGAATTCTTTACAATTCTTAGAAAAAAAGTCAGAATCCTTCACAATTCTGAAAAAAAAGTCAGAATTCTATACAATTCTTAAAAAAAAATCAGAATTCTTTACAATTCTTAGAAAAAAAGTCAGAATCCTTCACAATTCTGAAAAAAAAGTCAGAATTCTATACAATTCTTAGAAAAAACTTCAGAATTCTTTAAAATTCTGAAAAAAAAATCAGAATTCTTCACAATTCTGAGAAGTCAGAATTCTTTACAATTCTTAGAAAAAAAAGTAAGAATTCTTTACAACTCTGAGAAAAAGTCAATTCTGAGATTATACCTCCAAAATAGAGAGAAAAATTAAATCAGAACCGCAACTTTATAACTCAAATTTGTGAGAAAAAGGATGAAATATATTAAGTTTTTGTTAAATGAGCCGTTTCATAAAATCAATATAACATTTGCAATCATGCTGATATTCAGGAAAACAGCACTCTTGTTCATATGATATTGCTTAACTATATCATTTGATATAAATATAAGACAAAAAATGTCCCTGTCTGTCTTGAATTTCGGGGGCATTCAGACGGCATTAAATATGATGCAGTGAAAGCGGTTTGGTTTTTGCAAAGCGAGTGACATACTCCATAATGACAGGTTGCACATCATTAAACAATTACGATATTATTGTAGACCACACAGACAACATTTCAAAAGAACTTGACTGTGACAGAGAGACCTGGGACTTTGAGAACTCCACCACGTTGTAGCTGACGTTGTTGAGCAGGGCGAGCGAGCAAACGCCCAGTCCTGCGTCTTTGGTCCTCCAGATCTGATCCAGGAGCTGAGCCAGTTCCAGCACTCGCCCCGCCGTATCCACGGCGATCAGCACGTTCCCGTCGCCGCGGAGGGTCTCCATGACATTGGCTGGAATAGAAGGTCAAATGTCACACTTATCCAAAATAACAGCCTTAGGAAGTCTGCTTCATTGATGCAAATAAGTCTGATGACAAATCACCAAACTCATTTTACTGCTGGTTTAGTCTGAACTTACTGAGCAGTTGCTCGTCACGCTGTTTCCTGCGAGGCTGAACATACGAGGCGTTGAAGGAGTCTGTGATGAGGAGAGACGGTCTGCTGATGGTCTCCAGGGAGCAGCCGTTTAGATGACTGATTGGACACAGCAAACATCATGTAAAAACTGCTTTACTCCACACCAGCATCAGAAATTAAAAATGGCAAAGAAAGTGACAAAATGCCCCAGATATTGAAAATGTAGGCCCTAGTTCATTTTATTATGAAAAAATTAGCTACATATCTATCTGATGTTGGTTTGATATTTAATTAACAGTCATAATTGTTCTGATTTCAGCATTTATCAGTTGGTTTTATTATTTAAAGCTTTATTAAATATAACTAATTAATTAATATTTCTAATAAATATATAAATCAAATCACTTAAAATTTAATTACTCAAACTATTTATAAAATATTATTTGAGAAAATAATATAAATTATAAACATAATATCATTTGAATTTTTCCATATTCAAATAATCTAAAATTGCTTTAAAATTTTGATTTATTCTTAAAATTAATTAAGTATCTTAACATTATGACATACAATTTGAGATTGTCTGAATATGAAAATTAATGTATAGGTGAATGTGTTTTTTCATATTTTCTCAAATAATAATTTGATATCTATAATTATATATTGCAGTTATTTGTTATTATATATTTTGAGTTACATATATATTATTATTTGAGCTTTATAATGGAGTTATATAATTATCTTTTTATATCTGAGTTTGTTAATTTCACTTTATTAAAGCTACTTTTGTATCTGATGTTGGTTTGATTTTTAATTAACAGCCATAATTGTTGTGAATTCAGCATTGATTAATTAGTTTATTAATTAGTAAATAATAAATATTATTTATTCAATCACAAATTATTCTTTGAGAAAATAGTATTTAAAAAGTATTTGACAAAACACGTGTTTTTATTGGGTTAAGACAAAAATTACCTCATAAAGGGCAGAAAATACCCCTGAATATCAATTCCAGGGTGCAAATATTGGGTCCCAATAAATAAAACTTTCTGATACATATTAATTTTATCTCCAGGTGATTTCTTTCATACTTACATCTCTCTCTTGTGGTTGAAATCCACACCATAGATGATCTCTTCCTCTCCGTCCTTCACTATTTTCCAGATAGTGCCACCGATCATGTGACCCGCAGGAAGTGGGGTGATGGACAGACCGTGACCTTTTCCTGTTCGTTAATAAATTATGAGTAACTTTCAAGATGTCCAAAAGAACACATTATCATTATTTGGATTATTAAAGCTTCATAATGTCTGATTGGGTTTTCTCTTTTTGCACGTGTGAATGAGGACGTTTTCTCACCTTTCAGGTTGACGATCTGAGAGTATTTCAGCTGCTGGATCTTGTCAAAGGCTGAATCGACGTCATCCAGTGTGAACAGAGTGAAATCTTCAGTGTTGTGTCGAGACTATGAGATCAAATAAGATGGAACAATTCATATTTCAGCACTGCCTCAAAGCGAGAAGTATCGAACACTACAAAAAATGTTTTACATGGGGATTTTAAGTTCAACTAACAAGTCTTTGATGCATCATAAATCTCTGTCAAAGTAAAATAATTATAATAAAGTGCAGTTCCTGCATACTTCCACTATAAAAAGTGATTTTCTCCAATACGTCACATTTAAATCTATTCAATCTGACTTTATTTTCATGATAATTAAGTATATTTTAGCCCCTAAATTCCCATCCTGAAAAATGCTTTATCATTACTGTAATGTGAAAATAATTCAAATAATATATAATATTTACTGTTCTGCCTTTATGCTGATTTAAATTTTTACTATAGTAAATCACCATTGGGAATAATGGGAATTCAGCTTAAAAATTAAACATCTGGATGCATTACAGTAATAGGTAGTTTTGGGGGAAATATGCTTAATTCTTATGAAAATTTTATTGGTCCTATAATTGGGTTCATTTTCTTTATGCAAAAAAAAAGAAAGAAAAAAAAATCATATATATATATTTATTTATTCATTTTAGGGTGATGCAACCTGGAAATGTTTTTTTTTATTATTATTTAAACTCAATCCCTCAGAAACAATCACTCAATTTTTTATTTTTTTTTATTAATAACGATCTCAAATTTTTTTTTGAATGTTTAAATTATTTATTGACAATAAACACAGTTATTTTTCATTATTGCTAAAATAATTAATTATCTTAAAATGATGACATGAAAATTGTTTGAATATGAAAATTCTAATTATTGCATGTTTGTGTCGATTATTAATTTATATGTAAATGTGTTCATTTGTGTTTGAGTTTTATGTGATTTTCATCATATAAATGTTGCCATGAACTGTCAAGACTTTTACTTGTAAATGACTAATTTGACACAGTTAAGAAGAACCGTATTTCAAATGTATGAGCTAATGATAATCAGTGCTTCTTTTGAAACCGATCCATCTCACCTGATAGAGATCGTACATGAACATCTGGCCCATCTTGTAGACGGGGATGGTGGCGTAGATGGTGCAGTTGAGCCCCAGCTTGCCCACAGCGTACGGTAAAGCGCCCAGATGCAGATGATCGGGGTGAGAGAGCAGCACTGCGTCCACCTGATGCACATACCTGACAGAGACAGGACAGGAAATACACATCACAAACAGGAAATGATCTCAATAACACCACCTCACCGTTCAAAGATCGTACCGCTTCAGGGAATCTATGATGTCCATGGAGAAACTTTCATCCCAGCCACAATCCAGCAGGAAGCGGAACTCGTCCACCTGTAACAGGTAACACAGAGCCGATTCCTCCTGGACTCCGGAAAGAGCCGTCAGCTTGATGATGGACGTCATTCTGCCGTCTGACCCATGGATGCACACAAGAGATCATCAGTAAATAACTCACATTTAGTCTTGAGCATTTGCTTGTTTTAATAGTCAGAATGAAAAGTCAGGTGCTACCATGTACCATGGCAACAACATGGTATTCTTTGAATAACTAATTCATAACATGGTATATAAATATGGAAATAAATCATTCAGTACCACAGTACTACCATAGTTTTATAAATATCCGTAAAACCACGGTATTGTAATGGTACCACCATGGAAAACCATTTAAATGGTAAGAATACATTACCATAATCATGATATCTCATTATATTTATCCAAATACTATGGTAATATTATCTAAAACCAGCCAATTATGATGATGAATATGCAAAAAATAACAGCGGTATGTAATGAACAGAACTATAAGTTCAGGACACAAATTGAGGCAGAAGGGCAAAGAATGAATGAATTGAATATTCATAAGCCTTCATCCATGATACAGTAACTCAGCTTTCAGAATAATCTGAACTCAATGAAAACACACAGCAGCCAAACCAATGAAGAGATTTACTTTAAAAACTGACTTGCTTTATGTACATTAAAACGTGCATACCCGTATCTCGTTATGTCACTTTTGATCTCAGCTGGTTTGGTCAATAATAAGTGGTGGAAATCGCTGAAAAATCATATTAAATTTATGGTAATGTTTCAGATCTGCGGCATGAGAGCAGCAGCCATTACTGCCGCTGCGACGTCACTGGACTCTACCACTGACAACAGCAGGGGGGCGCTTACAAATACAAAACAAAAGTCTCATAATGCGTATCGTGAAAGGCACATAGCTCACTTTTTATTTATACTATACAACATGTTTGGATTGATTCTATCTCTAAAACGTAGGTTTTGATGAGAAAAGTATAAAAGAAAAATGTCTGGATGTAATGGTAATAATTCTTCAGCTTTTCTTACGGTGGCCGTGAAGTGCAAAGCAAATCACAATTCTGAAAACAAAATAACAAATTACAAACGCAAATGCAAGTCTAAAAAACAAAATAACAATTCAGAAAGCACAACAACAATTCAGAAAACATTATAACAAGTCAGAAAACACAATGACAAATTCGAAAACAAAATAACAAGTCAGAAAACACAACGACAAATCAGACAAACCGGAAGAGGTAGGTATAGTTTGAGACAGCACCATTGGTTTGGGATTACTCACCGCTGACTGGACGAGACATCTGTCAATCAAAAAATATGGAGTGTCTATTTACATTTAGTTAAAAGTGGCTTGTGTTTTCTGACTTGTTATTTTGTTTTCGAATTTGTCATTGTGTTTTCTGACTTGTTATAATGTTTTCTGAATTGTTGTTGTGCTTTCTGAATTGTTATTTTGTTTTTTAGACTTGCATTTGCGTTTGTAATTTGTTATTTTGTTTTCAGAATTATGATTTGCTTTGCACTTCACGGCCACCATACTTTCTACTATCAAACTGTCAAAAACAAAACAAAACATATTAGAATTTTTTTTATGTTTTTTAAAAATTATTATTATATATCACCTATATCAATGTAGCATATTTAAAACAATTAAATAGAAACGTTTCAATGGTGTGGAAAGGAAAATTGTAGCTCCTCCCCTTGATAGTTGGTACAGTCCTGCTAATGCTGCTGTGCTAATAACACACAGAGGAAACTAACGGACGGTAAATGACTTTAAATTTATATATATTCAATTAATAAACGTGTTCTATGCTTAATTGTGAGTATTAAAGTTAAGTAAACGTTTATAAGAGTTTTCTGCGGACGCAATGGGATTAAAATCTCGTGTTTATGTGAGGACGCAGGCCCAGAGCAGTCACCTTCACATCAACACAAACATTTATAAATGTGATGATTGCTTTTGTTATGACATTTCTACTTCGATGTTTTATTTAAGTCAGTAGATATTAATAAGGTTAGACTAGGTTTATGTAGACAGATCAATGTATGCTGCAGAATTGCTGTGACTATTTGATGTCTTTGACTCCACATAACTGACATAATCATACACTTCACATATATACTGACATGTGTAGACTTACGAGCCACAATTCATTATTTATTTTCTGTAATCAAGCATTTAAGCAGAAGGCATTACTCATTCAACTTCATTTATGTTTTCGCTAACACTTTACAATAAGGTTCATTAGTTAACTACTTAGTTTACTTGAACTAAGAATGAACAATACTGCAGCGTTTATTAATCTTAGTTAATTTCAACATTTACTAATGCATTATTAAAATCAAAAGTTGTGCTTGTAAACATTAGTTAATGCACTGTGAATTAACATGAACGAACAGAGAACAACTGTATTTTCATTAACTAACATTAACAAAAATACTGTAATAAATGCATTGTTCATGTTTGTTAATACATTAGCTAACACTAACTATTGGAACCTTATTGTAAAGTTTTACCCTGTTTTCTTTAATCACAGGCATCATGGTGAACTTCGCAGCAGCAGTTCGTGAGCACTGGGTCAATATCCTGGTCCCTCTGGGTTTCGTCATCGGGGTTTATCTGGACCGATGGAATGACCAGAAACTCACAGCATTCAGGAACAAGAGTGCTTTATACAGCAGGTCACACGACTTCTTATAAAGATGTCTTAAAACCAAAGCGTGTCTTTGTAAATGAATTATTTTTGAATCTGTAACTTTCTGGTTTCAGGGAACTGAAGCCTGGTGAGGAATACACCTGGAAGTGAGACTCCTGCAGTGATATTTATTGGACCCTGTGCCCACTATGTGTATAATGTTTGTTCATCCACCATGTTTCACCATGATGTGGCGCAATAAATTTTGTATTTAGTTCTGTAATGCCTTGTAGTTTTTATTTACAGCACATCAAGGACAAATGATGGGAGATTTTATACGTTGGCTGGTTTCTATTCAGTCCAAACTCCTGCTCCACATCAGAGTCATCAAGTTATTAAAGGAACACTCCACTATTTTTAAAAATAGGCTCATTTTCCAGCTCCCCTAGAGTTAAACAGTTGAGTTTTACCGTTTTCGGATCCATTCAACCGATCTCCGGGTCTGGCGGTAGCACTTTTAGTTGTAGCTTAGCATAGATCACTGAATCTGATTAGACCGTTAGCATCTCGCTCAAAAATGACCAAAGAGTTTCTATATTTTTCCCATTTAAAACTTGACTCTTCTGTAGTTACATCGCGTACTAAGACCGAAGGAAAATTAAAAGTTGGGATTTTCTAGGCCGATATGGTTAGGAATGATATTACGCAGTGCCTGAAAATAGTCCCCAGCACGCTCCCTGTGCAAGCAGGTGGTCACGTTGGTTATGTTGACGGAAGTTAGCCTATTTTCAGGCGCTGCGTAATATCATTGCGCCTGCTGCACCCATAGTACAGCAGCAAAGTTCCTTGATTATTACGCGAGAGAATGAGAGTATAGTTCCTAGCCATATCGGCCTAGAAAATCACAACTTTTAATTTTCCTTCGGTCTTAGTACACGATGTAACTACAGAAGAGTCTGTTTTTGCTGCATCATGTGTTTTGATAATTTCACATAATTTTGATTTCCTATCTGGTTTTACTTGGCCTGTTAAGAGAATATGACCAAAATAACACCTGCAATAACCTTTTTTTCATATTTGAACACAATAGCATATGGTGTTAGAAGATACCAATACTAAACCGTTTTAACACACTGTTTTAGCACTGGTGCAACTATAACTGATTGAACAAATTTATACGCGCTTGTTTTCCCAAAATGTATGCATGGCCTTGTCAATGTATAATAACATTTTAAGTTTAACTTGAGCAATTCTGTACACACACATACACAGACATATATTAATTTATTTTCAGACTAGTCAACAGGACAAAGAAACCTCAAAAATACTCTTGGTTTGCTTTCTAAAGATGTTTTATACACATTGGAGACAATTTCAGTTTACAAAAAATATGTAGTTACAACAGATGATAAGCATATGACATAGGACACTCATTTTCTTTAGCCACAAAATACTGTTTTTATTCAGCTGTCAAAGGTTCGGCTGTGTGGATCAGTCCCTTCTCAAAGAGCAGCTCAGCCAGAGACATCTGCAAAATAACATTAATTTCAAACTCACCACACGCATTAATTCATAAAAGCAACTTGAACAGGTCTTTAATGGCTGAAGTCCTTAAGTATAAAACAAATGCATGCAGTACCTTTGCCTCCACTGTCTCACATGGCAAACAGGCCACAGAAACAAACTTGGGATATGAATGAATCAGAAACTCCATGGCATCTATGTGCTGTTAAAAAGAAACACGATCAGTCAAATGCTTAAAGACGGTCAAAGCTGCAGTCATTTCAGACAAGAGCGCGTGTTCACCTCTGCTTTCATCTCAATGCTCTTGGGTTCTTCTTTATGATAGACTCTAGAGTTCTCAGTAGTGTAAAAAAGAGTCACAGTGTCTCCATCACCGCACAACCTATGAAGACATGTTATATTCAAACATTTTATTAAATTAAAATACTATTTATTACAACAAAACAACAAACTGAATGTATATCTTTATAAATCAGTTATACAAGTTCTCTCATCACATTCAGTTCAGATTACAAATTCACTTTATGCAACTTACAATACCAGATTGAGAAGACTGATCAGGGTTATAGAAAATACTGCGTATTGGTACCTTGCAGCTCCGGCCCCCAAGAGTCTGATTTGGGTTTGGCCCTTCAGTTGAACAGTCACATCAAGGGCCTCACCGTCTCCCCATCGAGCAGGAGCCCCGTACACACTGCTGGCCTTCTCCTCTACAAAACACACACAAATGCATTTTATTGAATGAATGTTTGAGCTTTAATCTATGGAAGGTAATAGCGAGTTTTTTCCCCCTCAAAATTCTTACTTTTTCCTTACAATTCTTCAGTTTATATTTCACAATTCATACTTTTCTCATAATTTTGATATAAATAACGAGATACAAACTCAGAATTGTGAGATTCTGAGAAAAAAAAGTCACAATTGTGAGTTTGCAAAGAAGCGAGAATAAAAGTCATTTACAAAAAAAAACAATTACGAAAAATAAAAGAATTGTGAGATGTAAATTGAAAATTCTGAGGAAAAAAGTCAGATTTGCGAGATATAAACCCAAAATTCTGAGAAAAAGTCAGAATTGCAAGATGTAAACTCAAAATTGAAAAAAAGTCAATCAAAATTCTAAATAAAAATTTTGAATTGTAGGATTTAAACTCAAAATTATGAGAAAAAAAGTCAATTGCGAGATGTAAACTCAAAATTCAAAGAAAAGTCAGAATTGTGAGATGTAAATTGAAAATTCTGGGAAAAAAGTCAGAATTGTGGAATGTAAACTCAAAATTCTGAATAAAAATTTTGAATTGTAGGATGCAAACTAAAAATTATGAGAAAAAAAAAGTCAATTGCGAGATGTAAACTGAAAATTCTGAGGAAAAAAAGTCATAATTGCTAATTGTAAACTCAAAATTCCAAGAAAAAATTCAGGATAGCGAGATGTAAACTCAAAATTCTGAGTTAAAAACCGAGATAAGAGATTAAAATTAGCAATTACCTTCTTTGCGGGTGAGTTTAACATACAGTATAAAACAGATATTGTATTACTGCAATATCTGATACAACACAAATACTTGATGAACTGTTATTTCTGTAAAACTGCTATATATTTAGACATTTATCAGACAAAACTTTTCTGAAACTTACAGAACTGGCTTAAGTTTATATGTCTGACCTTTCAAAAGGGATATTTTAAAGCAAAAACACCCCCCCTGACCTTCAGTAGAGGTGTTACTGTGAGACTCACCAGCGCTCAGCACCGGTGGAAGGCAGTCGTGCAGGAAGTCTCTGGCTTTCTGATCCACAGCAGCATCGACTGGTGCATAATCGACCAGTTTCTTCATCAGGCCCTCGACGTGCGCAATGAATTTGTCTCTCCGTGGGTCTTCCTGTTCACACGCACAAGTGATTTCGGTGTCGGTACAGCTCTGTATATTAATGGAGTAGAAACACAAATACCTTCTCAGAGTTCTGAACTCCCATGAACTGAAGGTAATCGAGCGGCAGTCCCTTCCTGAACTCAACGTCTTCCTCCATCGCAGTCTCCAGAGCTGCTGGCATCAACTGCAAATCAAATACATTCACTGAAGTGACGATATCTAATCTGGCTGAATCTTACATAGAAATATCTAGTTCACATTTCACCCTCAAATCAATAGATCTGCATTATTCCTGTAATGCAAATAAAAATAAAGAAAGAAATAAAAGTAACCCAGTAATTAAATCGTGCTTTTAGGACACTATTTATTTATTCATTCATTCATTTATTTTGAATGAATAAATCATCCTGGTAGGACATTATTTATTTATTTATTTATTCATTCATTCACGTTTTAAATGTATACTTGAAAATGTAATTCACAATTTAAATAAGAATTATATTTGACAACTGACAACATCTAAATCGTTCAATGAATCAGGGTAAATCTTATCTTAAAGGAACACTCCACTATTTTTGAAAATAGGCTCATTTTCCAGCTCCCCTAGAGTTAAACAGTTGAGTTTGACCGTTTTCGAATCCATTCAGCCGATCTCTGGGTCTGGCGGTAGCACTT
>NW_015656152.1:1576065-1600837 GCF_001515625.1 Sinocyclocheilus rhinocerous | reverse complement strand
CCGGAGATCGGCTGAATGGATTCGAAAACGGTAAAACTCAACTGTTTAACTCTAGGGGAGCTGGAAAATGAGCCTTCTTTCAAAATAGTGGAGTGTTCCTTTAAAAGAAATATCTGTATCACATTTCACACCAAAAATCAAAAGGAATAAAGCAGCACAAGTTCTCATTTCTTAAAATGATTACAAAAAATAATGAATGATTAAATGAATAAATAAATAAATACAAAACAACAACAATAATACATTAATTAAATCATCCTGTTAGGGCACCATTTATTTATTCATTTTTTAAAACATATCCTTAAAAATGTAATTCACAATTTAAATTGTGAATAACATTTGTCAAACGACAATATCTAAATTGTTGAGTAAATATAGGTGAATCTTATAATATCCAGATCACCTATCTCCCCAAAAATCTAAAGAAATAAAGCAGCATGTTCCTCTAAAACTCTTATTTCCTTAATGTAAAAAAAATAAATAAATTATATAAAAAAATACAAAAAATGAAGTACAGTAATTAAATGATCCTACTACTGATAATTAGGAAAGGGGGATGTTAAGTGTGCTTGATTCATTCAAGATTCATTGATTGATTCAATTCGAGCAGCTGAGTCTTTAGCCATTTTCAAAAAACATCTAAAGACACATCTTTTTCGTCAGCACCTGACCAATTAATACTAGCACTTACCTATTCTATTTAATAAAATAAAAATAAAAAAACACCTTGCTATGTGTACTGTGCTAGATTAACTGAGACTTGTATACTGTTGCTCTCTTGTTGGTCTGATTGCTTCTATTGTTCTCCTCATTTGTAAGTCGCTTTGGATAAAAGCATCTGCTAAATGATTAAATGTAAATGCTAAAGAAAAAAAACTCACCATGCAAATCATCTCAATGGCCCTAAATTAGGTTCATTTTCTTGAAGTAAAATGTATTTTTCTTTTGATTTTGGTGTGAAGATATTTTGATTTGTTTCGTCAGTTTTTGAGAGATTCACTTATCATTCGACATTCATCACTGATTCTTTTAGATTCATTTACAGCACAGAATCAGAAGTGAAGGGTTGTACTTTGAGGAGCAGATCTCCCCAGCTGTTCCTCTGGAAAGAGGAGACGGTGAGGTGCAGCGAGTGAGCGTCAGGCAGACAGTCGCCCTGATGAATGAAGCCACGGGGAAAATACAGCAGATCGCCAGCTTCCAGCACCACGTCCATGATGGGCTGCCCGATCTCGTCCTGACTGAAATTAGCTTTAGGAGAAATGCATCAGAGAGAGAGTTTATCCCCTTTATAATTAAAGAAACACTCGTTAATATGACCAGCTATGTACATAAAGACTGTACTTACGACTGGACACCAGTGGCAACACTTCATCTTCAGATCTGAGGGACGACAGAGGCGCTACTAGTTAATACTCAAGATTTGTTTTTTTTATTTATGGACATGACTAGAGGACTAGGTCACAAAAAAATTACAATTTGCAATTTACTCACCCTCAGGCCATCCGTACTAGTTAATACTCAAGATTTGTTTTATTTATTTATGGACATGACAGCTGAAGTTTAGAGGACTAGTTCACTAAAAAATTACAATTTGCAATTTACTCACCCTCAGGCCATCCGAGATGTAGAAGAGTTTGTTTCTTCATGGGAACAGATTTGGAGAAATGTAGCATCACATCACTTGCTCACCAATGGATGCTCTGCAGTGAATGGGTGCCGTCAGAATGAGAGTCCAAACAGCTGATAAAAACATCACAATAATCCACAAGTAATCCACTCCTGACCATCAGTTAATGTCTTGTGAAGTGGAGTGGTGTGGATTATTGTGATGTTTTTATCAGCTGTTTGGACTCTCATTCTGATGGCACCCATTCACTGCAGAGGATCCACTGCTGAGCATGTGACGCGATGCCACATTTCTCCAAATCTGATTAAGAGACAAACTCATCTACATCTTGAATAGCCTGAGGGTGAAAAAATTCAGCAAATTTTCATTTTTGGATGAACTATTCTTTTAAAGCGTAACTGATCACTCACTGAGGGTTGTACACTCTCCAATGCTATTTGCCCTCCAACTGCAAAATGAATGCCTCTATATCGTCATAGTGAGGAGCAAAACCCTGCGTCCTCGCTGGTGTCAGATATCTGAAGAACATATTACAGTTAAACGATAACCGACAGAGATTTTAGCAAATGAATGTAATAAATAATAGTGTTTATGAATCATTGTCACATACACATTTGCACCCGCCATACTGCCAAACTTCTCCTGAAGAATAGAGAGCACTTGCCACACAGTGGAGGAATACGCTTGAGGATTGAGCATTCGGAGAGAACAGCCGCTCTGACAACAGATGAAAAACAACATCTGTGAATAAACTTCACACTTTAACAGTAAAGTAAACATTGAGGCTTTACAGAAGTGCTATTTCTATTGTAATGACAGTTCTCCCAATTTTAAGGATGTTCGCACGACGGCATATCATGACCTTTATGCTATTGTATCATATAGTTTGATGTTGAAAGGATTTTCAAATGTTTTAGAATGACGTCTCTTCTGCTCACTGAGGCTGCATTTATTTGATCAAAAATACAGTAAAAACAGTAATATTGTGAAATATTATTACAATTTAAAATAGCTGTTTTCTATGTGAATATATATTCAAATGTAATTTATTTTTATGAAGCAAAGCTGAATTTTCAGCATCATTACTCCAGTCTTCAGTGTCACATTATCCTTCAGAAATCATTCTAATATGCTGATTTGCTGCTCAAGAAACATTTCGGATTATTATCAATGTTGAAAACAGTTGTGCTGCTTCATATTTTGGTGAAAACTGTGATACATTTATTTTTTTAAGATTCTTTGATGAATAGAAAGTTCAAAAGAACAACATCCGTTTTGATTAGAATATTTTTGTAACAATGTGCAAAGTCAAAAAACCTTTGAACGACATATACACAATCTTTTATAGAAGATGTGGTGACCAAAGCCAAAAATATATACCAGTAATAATCATACAATCTCTCAATTTCGTGTGTTAGGGAAATGTACCTCATAAAAATCCCACAGCGTGTACGGTAGCACTCTTCCTGGAGGATTGTGTGTCTCTCTTTTTCCGTTTGTGTAGCTCGTCACATCCAGGTTCACTCCATACTGAACATCATTCTGAACAAAACACAGATCATTATATCCGACAGTGACATTAGAGATACTGATTCTTTCTAAATCAAAGAGAAAAACGGCTTACATTTCTTAAGATGCGGTCAAACTCAGCCGTCGAAAAGAGTCCTTTGTAATAGTCTGGATTCTGTCGTTGGATAAGAATCGGTTTCTTCTCCCAATTCTCTCTGTAATGTGGAAAGAACAAGACCTGTCAATCATCTCTGATCCAAAGCGACTTCTAGTACACGTTGTGGATGAATTATTATTAAGTCACTTTAATTCCGGCTGTAAAGCAGCTCTACAGAGGACAATATATTACCAATATTCAGCTCAATGTAGTTCAATGCTGATTCAATTCTATGCAAGCCCTTTTCCACCATAGAATGACAAAATTAAAAAAGATAATTGTGACTTTTTATCTCACAATTTTGACTTTTTTCCTCCGAATTGCATGATATAAACACAGAAACTGCAAGATATTAACTTGAAATTCAGAAAAAAAGTCTGAATTGCGAGATATGAACTCAGAATTCTGACTTTTCACCTCACAATTCAGACTTTTCTTCTCAGAACTTTCAGTTTATATCTGAGAAGAAAAGTCAGAAGTCAGAATTAAGTCAGATATAAACAAGCAATTGTGAGATAAAAAGTTGCATTTACCTTTTTTATTTTTTATCCAGTGGTGAAAACAAGCTTCTACACAATTTAGTTCAATAACGGTGTCAATGTTACAAAATTAATCAATTAAAGGGGTCATATGATTCTATTTTAAAGATAATTATTTGGTGTATTTGGTGTAACAAAATATGTTGACATGCTTTAATGTTCAAAAAACACAATATTTTTCAAATACTGTACATTATTGTAGGTCCTCTATGCCCCGCCTCTCTCAAACGCTTCGTTTTCTACAAAGTCCCTCCTTCCGACAAGCGCAGTCTGCTCTGATTGGCCAGCTGACCCAGTGCATTGTGATTGGCCGAACACCACAAGCACGCGTCGGAAATGTAACGCCCCTTACCATAAACTTGGATTTCATTAACTAGCTGCGTAACAAGAACATGACCAATTAAACTATCAATTTAAACAAAAATTTACCGTCAACTACAGACGTTGCATCCATCGATTCCGCCATGTTTCTCATAGACACACCCCCAGCTCGGAAACTCGGGGCTTAAAGAAAATTTCGAGTTTCCCACTCGTAATAACGACTTTGTGGTGGCGTTCATGTGCGTTCAACTCGCAAATACGATCTATCCGACATGACTTGAACGCACCATTAGACACTTACGGCCTTAGATTTCTCCTCATCACTGCTGCTGAGCCTCATACTGGACTTTAGAGGCTTCATCCTTTTCTTTTTATTGGATTTCTTGTTTGGTTGGATGCCATTCTCCTTCTTTTTGATTTTCTTCGCTGGCGCAGCATTTGCCTGAAAGGCAGAAATCATGCAATTACAGCCCTTACAAAAAATGGTGGTAATACCATGGTATTTTTTCTGCAGGGGTCTTTTATTTAGACCCCCAAATGTCATCACCCTGGTGCGAGGGCCCACAAGCTTAAGGGCAGCAATATATTTTCATGAATAAAGACCACATTTATACAGTGAAAAACTAATATACACTATTAGTTAATAAAGATTTATTTTTTATTATGTTAATTACTGTATTTTTTTCTACTCAATACAGTTGTACTGTTAGGTTTATTACAATCAATTATTTATTTTTTTTACACTGTTTGTCTAACCTTTTTCACACACCCCAGTTTGAAAACCCCTGCTAATATTGAGTAAGAATTTTTGAGTGACAGAGTATACCAGTTTTTTTTTTTAATGATTATTATATTTTTATACAGTTTTATTTAAATGGTAGCTAAAGAATGCTGTTTTGTTAGCGAGAGAACAGAGCAGTTTTGTACAATGTATATACAGTATATTCTATATTCAGTGTGTATTCCTTATATTAGAATCCAGTAATTAACAACTTTGAAATGATGGTTATGTTCCCTCGTAAAAAGTTTTTTTTTTTCATGAAATCCCTCATAAGCAACAGTTTTACCTGCACTTGTGGTTTTGTTCCTCCTGATAATGACTGATAAATAGATAATGCGGACATGTGTTTTCTTTCCATGGCTCAGATGTGAGGAGCAGCAGACACATGAGCGCTTTTCCTCTGCTGGAGTCAATACTGACAACCAGCGCTCACACTGCCACCTACAGGTCTGGAGCTGCACATACATGTTTCAAACAAATTCTTCTCATTAGATCCGCCCGTTTTTAATATATCAAACACGCAAATACACGATTATCAGTAAATTAATCATTATAAATTCATTTTATGCTGATATGTTACCAAAAACATTTGTAAACGTACTCTCGCGCTCTCCGCTCTGAGCGCTAGATGGCAGCACGCGCTCAACGCCGCTCGCTGTCCGTCTGCTGGAGCGCGTACGCGTTTTGCTGCACCTCAGAGACGGAGCGTTTTCGGCAGCCGTTTACCGGGCCGTTTTTGTCCGTTACCGACGCCATGGACACGCCGAGGAACTGAAGTGCTTGAGGACCGACGTCCTTTCTGATGGATTTATTCTGAGGTAACTTACTGTAAAATAACGGTTGTGTCGTTCGAAAGCGGGTCGGTTAGCAGCGGCTAACATCAAACAGACAGATGCAGAAAAACATAAATAACACTCATATTGGTAGTATTTTAGTTGTGATATTGCTCTAAGATGAACACTATCGCTCTTTAGCCGCAATATGTTTGATTTTTAGATCTCGTATGTGTCTAAAGTACTGCAGGGAATCAGTGTAACGTTAAGTTGGTCATTTAAACGACGCGTTGAACAAATCAGACAGACTCACCTAAACAAACGATATCAGACACACACTCATCTCATATATTAAGAACATTTAATCACCAATATCAGACACATTCTGATCTTGACATTAATTTCTAACATCTGCTCTGCTCAATAATATTGGTCACACTCCAATCTGGTTAATAGTGTATAACATCTGATCAATAATATCAGAATCACACTGATCTGATTTATAAATATATATAATATGCTATCTGATATCTATCAATATCAGACACTGTTGTTATTTCTAACTTCTGCTCCGATCAGTAATATTGGTCACACTCTAATCTGCTCATAACGTTTGATATTATTAGACAGACACTGATGTGATTTATTATTCATATGTAACATTTCATCTGATTAGCAATAGCAGGCACTCTTTAATCTAGTAATTAATTTATAACGCCTAGTCGATCAGCAATATCAGATACAGTCTAATTTTGAAATAATAATGATCAATAATATCAGACGGTGAACTGATATATTGTAATATATAGACGCACGAGGATGTAATGACTCGCATAACCTGATGTGAGTTTTTTTTCTTATCATTTAGAATATCTGATAGTGATTTTGTTGATGTTGAATATTAAATGCATGCTGCTGCTATGATCTGATCTCACTTGACAGACTCAGAATATCAGACTTGTTCTTAATCAAAGTTTGACTCAGAGATCAAACCCTCACAATAAGCTTTGTATGTTATGAAGCTCAGATTCAGAATTTCAACATAAGATATTTTCAGTCTGACACGTAAGATCACTTCATTTCTGATATTGTTGATAAGAACATATTGTGAGTGTCCGACTCTTATATTCTCTTCACATATTCTGAACATAAGACATTATAAATATATGTGAATGATCGTTTTATCAGATCACCATGGTAACATTGATTAGATCCAATCAGTAGATCTACATCTGGTATTCAGAGTCTGTCCAGCCGGTCATCTGTGTGATGAATTTGGAGGAACAGATGTGTTAGTCTCTGATGAGTTGTGTTGAGGTGGTCAGTGATTGTTTAGCATGCAGACCAGTTCTGTGTTTGTGTAAATGAGTTGTTTTCCTCCTAACCCATCTGTGATGGTTATAACCCATTGCACGCTTTATTTGTGAAGGAAAATAAAGATATTTTGTCTCTCTGCCTTGATAATGGGTGACCATCTGTGCGATGCACTGCCAGTTCAGGCGTGACTAAAACAAATACTAAATCACCAAACCATTTTTAGTCTTACAGCTCTCATTACAGGCGTCATCTGCTTTAGATGTGTGGAGTCTTTCATTTTGCATTTATTTGTAATTTTGTATACTAAAGAAAGGTTTCTGCCGATCTTAAAATCTTAATTTGCCCTTCCAGAAATGAAGGCCTTAAAAAGGTCAGAGTAGCACGTCTTAAAGTCATGGCATTGTGGAATATCTTTCTCAGTATTTTTGTCTTGTTTTCCAATACAAATATCTAAATTTCCTTAAATCAAGATACAATTACTTGAGTTGCAAAATGAAGATATTAAGTCACAAAATTAAGTGAGTTTATGCTTAAAACAAGAACAATAGCTGTCAGTGAGGTATGAAAATGTGTTTTCAATTTGAATTAAGTTGATTTTTCTGAGCCCATTAGCAGAAAAAAACAAATAAATTTCTTATCTTAGGTAATTTTGCTTTTCAAGGAAATGCATCTGGATATAAGAATCTTTAGACATTTGCAGTGGAAAAAGAAATTTTTTGCAGTGTTATCAAAAGGTACAGTAAAAGTTATTTCCATAATCTAGTGTTTGGGTGCAGATTTTTGGGAAATTAATTTAAAAGTATTAAAAAAGTATTAGTGTTGCTAATACAACTTGTGTGCAAAGTGTGTGCTTCTAGACATTTACATTTAGAGAACATATAGACGTATTGTTTCCCCTTCAATTTATTCCCTATATCTTCTTTACTTTGTCTTAAAGTGGTCTTTAAGGAATTGTTCACCCAAAAATGAAAATGTACTGAAAATTTCTTCACCCTCAGGCCATCCAAGATGTAGATGAGTTTGTTTCTTCATCTGAACAGATTTGGAGAAATGTAGCATTCCGTCACTTGTGGTGCGACTGCGACCTGTCTTCATTTCTCTGCAAAACATTTGCGAATTACTACACAGTGTGTGTCTGCTGTGAGCCGATACAGTGACCGCTCCACCAGTTTATCCAACGTTACATAGGCTAGTCAATTAAGCTTCATCATTACATTCTTAACTTTAATGCATATTTTAGAACGTATTATTAATTATATTAGCCGTCAATCACTCCCTTTCGCTGCACTCCGTTGTCACGTGACAGGGAGCTAACTCGGAACTGACCGGTTTTTGTTGTATTTCAGCCGATCTCTGTTCTGGACTTGCACAAACTGTATTGAAATCATTTTCCAAAATGTCATTTGTGTGGAAATATTATGAAGTCTGTAAACAGCCGTTAACAGAGGTCAGAGACGCTGAAGACGGACGCAAAGAAAAGAAAATACTGTAGCAGGCGCACTGATCACTGTGTGCGAAATATAGAAAGAAAATCCTAAATACTGAATTGGTAGTGGGGGGTTAAATTAATGTATTTCTGAGGGTAACTGATTGTCTTGAGAAGTTGAATTGACATTTTCTTCTCATCTTGCCTCTGTATATTGCATATAAAGAACAAAGCAGTGCAGCACTGTTGTTTACAGTGGTAACCAAGGAAACGCTGTATCTGCTGTTCCATCAACGCCACCTGCTGTCAGAGAGTGAATCTGCGTCTCGTTCAGACCGTCTGCTGTTTTTGTTTTGTGCAGATGTTTTATGTAGCATCATTTCACGAAGTTAAAGTCAGGCCTGTTTTTGATTCAGATTTTGAAATAATACATTCTAATTTGCATCTGAAACTGCTCATGTATGCAGCATCTTTGTTTGGATCATGATTAAAATGCTGTGGTTGTCTCTAATTTTAAATGGCTACAGATACAGTCTGTAATAGACCAAATAAACGTCTTGTTCATTTTCTTTTTTATTGTCTCTCGCTTTAAAAAAATAAAAAATAAAAATGTAAAAAATCTGCTATCAGAATCAGCTTACTCGCTTCTAAAACATTAGCAATCGGAATAAAGATCGATGCATCACTAATAGGGATGTAAGATTAACCGCGAGCCGGTTGAAAATCTATTAAAATATGTGACGATTCAAATCGGTTGAGATGCTAAACAAATCGCGATTCAATTAGGGGTAGGAGTTTATATGAATGCATGTCTGAGGGGAGCTTACTGTCAGTGTGTGGCTAAGAATTCAGGATCAGGTTCAATTGTTTAAGCTTTTAATCATCAGGATGTTGCCAGCCCTTCCGCTCAATTGGCAGTTGAAATACACTAGGCTAATTCTTAATCAGTCTGGATATTATGCAAACTGGTTTGCAACTATTCCAGTTACCTAACATAACCTTGGAAAGAAGTGAGATACAAACCAGGTGATGCTCCTTAATATTCAGTGGGTGCGCCTACATTTTTGTTGGTGCTCCTAACTTCCTGAAGTTGGGAGCACCAGTTCTACCAAGTAAAAAAGTTAATTTTGACCCCTGCATAATATTACTTTCTCCAGTGGAAAAGTTGTCTTGTCTGAATCAGGAGCGAAATATGCACAAATCAAGCACTGTTTACAAGCTAAAACAGTTCTAAACAAAAATTTTGGTGGATTTTGATACGAGAGGACAGCAGGGGATGTACTTTTTTTCTGAAGGAAGTGTTACTATGCATTATTGGCTCTTGTTTTGTCCAGAAGTATTGGCTTATAGTTAAACGCCTTGTTGATGGATTTGTTTCTTTAAAAAATCATTTTGGGGTGAAGTATTTCTTTAAAAATGTCTTCATTTTACCTCCATAAAACCTGCAGAAACTCTTTTGCATGCCAAAATGTAGCTCGGAATGGGGATTTTGGACGTGTTCCCCTAACGGTCTATGTAGGATTCTAGTCTAAACTTTATGGAAATACACATGGCTTTTCTGTTGTCCTGGGTCATTATTGTTACTGTAGTTGGCTTTGTGATTTTGAGCATAATGCAGTAATTCCCCGCAGGCAAAGGAACAATCACGCTGGCTCTTCTCCCGCTATCCGTCACTGTCCAGAGGTGTGGGTATGCAGAGGTCTGGCAGCTGTTACTAGGGTTTTAAGATTTTACTAGTGTTAAATCTGTGATCAGGCATAAGGCTGGGAAAGAGCCTGCTGCTCTGGATGGATAACGCTGCTGGGATTTGACTTATTTGGATCAGGTGCTGAATATGGCAAATGCCATGTGGGATTTTTTTGGTTTGTTTTACTGCAATGAAGTCGGATTGTTAAAAGGGATAGTTCACCCAAAAATGAAAATTTGATGTTTATCTGCTTACCCCCAGGGCATCCAAGATGTAGGTGACTTTGTTTCTTCAGTAGAACACAAACTAAGATTTTTAACACAAACCGTTGCAGTCTGTCAGTCTTATAATGGAGGTGAATGGGAATCTCGGCTTTGAGAGTAAAAAAACCATACACAGACAAAACCAAATTAAACCCTGCAGCTCGTGACGATACATTGATGTGTAAAGACACAAAATGATCGGTCTGTGCAAGAAAGTGCATTACCGTCACCTATCTCTCGAATGGACCATTTACACTCTATCTACAATCTTAATTGGGAGTGTCAATGGTCCACTTGAGAGATAGGTGGCAGTAATGCACTTATAAGTCTGCGATCCGCCGTAAAGCAAGAAGAAGAAGAAGACGTCTAATGCGCCTGCTGTTGAGAACGCGCTCAGGAGGACGTGCCGCCGCTCAGGACAGTTCGAACAGTTCGGACATTGCGTGAATCAGAGGTAAAAAACGATATAAATACTGTTCAATTTCTTGCACAGACCGATCATTTTGTGTCGTTACACATCAATGTATCGTCACGAGCTGCAGGGTTTAATTTGGTTTTGTTTGTGTGTGTTTTTTTTTTTACTCAAAGCCATGATTCCCATTCACCTCCATTATAAGACTGACAGACTGCAACGGTTTGTGTTAAAAATCTTCGTTTGTGTTCTACTGAAGAAACAAATTCACCTACATCTTGGATGCCCTGGGGGTAAGCAGATAAACATCACATTTTCATTTTTGGGTGAACTATCCCTTTAACTGAATAAAGCCACATTTCCCTCATCATAAACACCCTGATGTTGGCATATATCACTAATAAATGGGTATTTATTAGAGTCTCATGACTAATTTCACAGATCTATTCTGAGTTCTGCTTGACAGAGCTGTTTCTGTGTTGAAAAACTGCATCTTAGAAACTTGCCCTAATGCCGGGTTCAGACTACAGAATATTTTTGTCGGTCGTGGAATCGGTTGTCATCCACTATGACACACTACACGTGCTGAACGATGGAATCTTACGTCCCAACGCCCATTGTCGTTTACGAATCCCCACGACACCCTACGTCAAGCAAATCGTGGCAAAATCGGGCTAAAATCGTGTAGTCTGAACCGGGCATAATTGTGAACAAAGCAGCCACTTGTCTGTCCATTTTCTTCCTCCAGTTTAATTTGAATGAGTTAAGTCTTATGTAGTTTACTTCAGTTTGATCTGAATTAATTTATTCTGGTTTGATCTGTTCAGTATTTGACTGATTTGCTTTGCCTGAATCTGATGTTCTCTGTTTGAACCTGGTGTGCTATACTTCTTTACTTTAGCGTGAGTCTGTTTTGCTCTGTTTTGGTGTTTGGCAGAAGCTAATATATCATGCCATATTTCCTCAGCACAGACTTCTGGGTGAGATATTTTTTAGCCATATTCTTTCTGACATCCCCAAGTACGTCAGCTCCAGAGTGTTTGAAATGCTTTAATAACAGTTATTTTTTTGCCATATGCCAGGAAGGTAGAGCAGGATTTTCCATCTGTTTCTGCTGCTCTCTTATTTTGGTCGTGTCATTGTTGTGAACTATCGATTGCAGATTCTGGCCTAATTAAGATGAGCGTACACCTTACACTGCTCCGAAAGTGGAGCTGATGCATTATGCAGACGATTAAAGAACTTTTTAAGGTTTCAGAATGTTTTTGTCCTGGAGGCATGTCAGTCCTGATTTATATAATAGAAAGCACTTAGGCTATACTTGTTGTCGGTTGGTTGCACTAGTGGTGTTCTGAGCTGCTTTTTTTTTTTTTTTTTGCACTATTTTCTTATTGGCCCAATAAGTCAAAAGAGCCGAAGCAGTCTCTATGATATTCTTGCTTGAGTTTTTTGGTGTAAATCTATAGTTTTTTCACCCATTTAATTGTCCGCCAGGCAAAAAATTTAAATAAAATAAAATGTGATTGTCTGTTTCCTTCAAAATTTGCACACCTTTCCTGAACAAACTGTCTGATGGACATTTTCACAGACTGTGATGACACATTTTCACAGTTATTAGTGTTGCAATTCCAGCAGCGCTTTTTATATTTAAATTTTAAAAAGACTTGACATTTTCCATTTTAAAAGAAAAGCCATTTATAACACTATACTTTGTTATATTACCTTGGCATTCAATTACAGAAAACTGGTTAATGCTGCTTCATTTGCAAATTTGACATCTTTCTCTCTTCTGACCATCGTAATAAATCTCTCAGTATTTGTTTTCTTTTTTTCCTAATAGAAACGCTGTCATGGATTTTTTTCTTTTCCTATCAGAGCAAATAGTAATGCAAAAATTATTTGTTGTATTTTCTGTTCACCACTATTGAAGTTTACCCAACTATGACAAATTCCACTTCTTCCCAAAAGATTAGCTTGTTCAAATAATTAATACAATGTTCATAATAGTGATACTTAAGGAAGCTTGTTTCGGCCACAGAATAAAAAAAATAAAAAGGGAAATTGCAATATTTTATTTCACAAATTTTTTTCTCTTAATTCTGAGACTTAATAGGATTGCTTTTAATTGGGTTTCACTTGCCTAAAAAGTCAAATTTTCTCTGTATAATTGTATAGATTAATTTCTATTTCATTGTCTATGTGCTAAAGTTAGAAGCCTCCCAGGTTGCCCACACAGACAGCAATAAGCAGAGAAACGCTACAGTACGATCACCGCGGATCTGATTCCAGTGGCAGGTCTTCATGAAGTTTGGTATTAAAGGTGTCAGATGGTGCTGAATCATGTAGCTTCTGTTTTTTTCTTTTTCACTTTTTCTTCCATACATCAACTCTTGGAAATGGAAAAGAGAAAATCCATAGACCATGCAGTCACGTTGAATTAAAGTACTAATTATAGAACGCGCAGCTCTGTATCTGCGACTGCAGTCCGACTCAGGGCTAATGGATGTGTAAATGAAAAGCGTAACATCTCACTAGCAGCTCAGCTCGGCCATAATGGAATCATTCAGGGTGGGTATCAGTACCACAACATCAGGTGATCACTGTTTTTCTACCTCATAAATATCAGAGGGATACAGGCGGGAAAAGGTTGAGCTTTTCCTGTCCAGCCACACACACATTGTGCTTTCACCCCTGGGTGATATCAAGCATCCCTTCCTTCTTTCTAAAAGTGTGTCAGAAGAAATAAAGTACATAGAATTTTCACAGCTTGGAGAAGGCTTAAAGGGATAGTTCACTCAAAAAAAATAAAAAATTACCCTGCGATTTACTCACCCTCAAGTCATCCTAGGTGTATATGACTTTCTTCTTTCAGAAGAATACAATCGGAGTTATATTAAAAAAACTTCCTGGCTCTTCCAAGCTTGATAATGGCAGTGAATAGGTGTTATTTTTCAATAGTCAAAAAGAAGTCCAATAAAGTGCATCCATCCATCATAAAAAGTGTCCCACACGGCTCCAGGGGGTGAATAAAGGCCTCCTGAAGCGAACCATTTTGTTTTTGTAAGAAAAATATCCATATTTAAATCTTTATAAACCGTAATCTCTAGCTTCTGCTACCTGTCGTACACGTGTTCACAATAGATGACGTTCCGGCGGATGACGTAGGACGTAAGCTCCGGTGAGAAGTAACGAACGCAAAAGCGAACAAAACGAGCATCGATTCGCTTCAGGAGGCCTTTATTCATACCCCCAACCGCCAGTAATAAATTTATATATTTCTGTCACAGTTTCTTCAAGTTAAACCGAACTTTTTATTTTGACCGTTTGTTGTGAAGACCTTTGAGATTCCTTGTGTAAATTACATCATGATAGTCGACATGATCAAACTTATGATTTTGACCAGGTATTTACTGAAATGAGCAAAAATCAATATCTGTCTAACAGAATATTGAAGAGACTCACATAGTATCTTGATAAAAACAAACACTTTAGCAATGCATTGGCAACTCGCAGCTCACATTTATTCAGGAAATGTCTACTTTTAATGAGGTTTACATTTGCAATCTTGATGAATTTGCAATAAAGTAGTAGGCTAGTATCTTGAAAAACACATTTTGGCATGTGCATTGCAGTAGTTATCTTAGCATTTTTTCCCCAGATGTGGGTTGTTATGCAAGACTAGATAACAAATGACAAACTCCCATAAACAGCCTGAATATGATTGAGCAATCATCAGGCACAAGATGCTTCAGTACTGTTTGTTGGTACACCTCACTGTGGATATATGTGACCCTGTCTGTGAAATCCAGGCTAAAGTCTCAAAATCTAATTATGAGATAAGCATCAAAGTTTGATTTCAACTATTAATTTCACTATGATTTCAATCTTTGACATGGCCTTACTCAGTCAATATTAAAGATATAAAGGTTATATTTTCACAGAATGTTCTACATCTTTATGAAGGATGATTTTATGTAGAAAACAGTAAATCACAAAAACATGACTTGAGCTGGGTTTTCACAGGCAGGGTCACATATGTTCCCCACATACCTGTGCTCCATATCTATATCAGATTATTTTTTTTTATACCTAATGTCTGTCTCCTAAGAAAAGGATTGAGATGACGACTCCTTGTGACTTCTCTTGAAGCTGCCTGTAGGCAATGAGAATTGGCTGTCAGCTTTCAGAGCCTCTCCGTCCTGAATACAATTAGACTACAGTACAGCTCCGTTTTCCTTAGTGATTGAGCCTGAAATATGAGCTGGAATGGGCATAAACACCTGGTTTGTATCTCACTTTTTTCCAAGGTTATGTTAGGTAACTGGAATAGTAGCAAACCAGTTTGCATAATATCCAGACTGATTAAGAATTAGCCTAGTGTATTTCAAATCATAATATGTTGAAAATATCATGCCAAAGGTTGACTGGAAGATATACTATTTCTGGTGGATTTTTGAAGTGTGCTTGCCTTTTGGGCTAATATTACCCACAATCCCTTGAGCTACGGTAGAGGATGAAATTGTGATTTGGCTCTTTTTCTACCTTTCAGTTGATGACTGGCACATTTTAAATGTATGCACCTAAAAAAAATTTAGGCGAATTTCTCAATACACATTCCAGTCTTATTATGCATGAAATTCCAATTGGTATCAAGATGCAATTTTATGATGTGTAAGTATGTCCCAGTACTGTCATGTTATGAACTCAAAAGTATGTACTTCACATTCCCAGCAAAGTACATGCCTTTAGTACAGAGCAGAAGGCTTTTAGGTCATCTAATATTGATATAAATTGTAAAAAATGATTTTACGAGGTTGAAAGTAAAACAGATTTACCAAAAAAATACTATTTCAGTTTTACTACTTCACAATTTCACGTAGGCCTGGGCGATAAAACGGTATCGATATTTATCGACGGTACACCTTCTTCGATATCGATAAAAAACTTGTTCGATATAGAGCACGATATAGGCACATGCTATGAGTGACGCAGACAGCACACACAAACACCGAACACATAATGAATTGAGTGCTGTGCCTGCCTGTGATGAGGAGATTGTGAATAAAGAATGAATATTAGTCGAATTTAAAATAAACATTTGCATTTGAATGTTAGGAGTGCGTCAGGTAGCGTCATCAGTTGTGCGCGAGATGCGGTGATGATGTAAGTGACGTTGTTGCATTTGAATGTTTTTGTTAGTCTAGCCCACGAGATGCGCCGCTGCTGCGTTATTCATTCAAAATATTAGAGAAATATAGAAGCTCAATGCGAAGATCTTGAATGGGATAAAAAAACACTGCGTCTCATGTTTTTAAATGCAGTCTGTGTGAATGACGCTTCGGCTCTTTGGATTAAGCAATGCATAAATACATTATGCTGTTTTGTTCATAATTGTTTATGCAATTTACGAAATTATATTTGATTTTTATGAGTTAATTTAGACGTAATACACGTTTTTATAGAGTTACTTCCTTGCGTTGACGATTCAAATGTGCTGCATTATTTTGCTCATTGAGCCCTCCTGTGGCCTCGGGAGACAATTAGACCTATACAATAAAGACCTATTTAATCTGCACATGAAACATTAGAAATTAGATATTTGTTTAATTTTTATTAAAACAAAAAATATTTGTTGTTTGTCTCGATAAATTGTGTTAATTATAAATACATAATTTTTTTTATTGCTTTTTGTTTTAAAAAAAGGTTATAAAAATGTCAATAATTATCGATACAGAACAATATGAAACATTATATCGTTGATCAATTTTTTAGCTATATCGCCCAGCCCTAATTTCACGTTTAATTTAATGTGTTACTTGCCATCTCTGCAATTGCTTGTGAAATTTACCATGAATTTCTAAGTGAAATTTTAAAACTGACGCATAGCCTACGGCGTAGGTCCGACGCAGAAGTATAAATCAGCCTTTACTCTGTGTATGTGGTAACTGAACTTTCATGTACTGTAATACAACAGGCTACCGCTAGCAAGCAGCTAACATTTAAGTGGCTCCGTATAACGCGTTATTTGTTTCACGCTTCGGGCACACCCCTAACCCCGCCAACCCCCCATCGCCCAACCCTATTGCATGACCTCTCTAAAATTGTGCTACTGTCTTGTTGCTACGGTGTTTTTAGCATGCTGGTATGTGGTTGATAGAGTATAGTTTAAAATTGAATCATGTTGGGGTTTTGTTGAAATCTCTAACTCTTAACTGTAGAAAAAATTATATTGATGCTTTACTTCTTAAACCTCACTTTTGATGTCCATTTCTGCCGATGCAACTTTCAGTTCATTTGAAGAGGAAGTGGTGAAAAAGAGGAAGAGAGAAGGATAGTTTTCTCCTATGCAGAAACCATTGGGGACTATATTTGATTAAAACACCGAACATGTTTCATTTTTTTTCTATTTACACTGGTTCTTTTTGGACTCTTGCCTTCAAAGCAAATTTCAGTAGGAGAAAATTGGTTACCCTGTCGTCGGGAAATGTCATTGCTGCATAAAATATGCTCGCACTGATAATAAGGGATCCATAATTTCCTGCTTTCATCCGTATTTGCTGCTACTCAACCACGGCCAGACTGGGAAAAATCCTTCCATTTACAAAACTGGTTAAATATTGGCTTGTGGTAAATTTGCTTTGCCTTCACAATCCAGAGGCGGTGTGAGGATTAGACGGAGAGTTGTTATTCCATGGAAACTTTCCGGACCTGATCACAGGTCCGTGTGAATTTATTCTTCAGAACACATCCAGTTTCTTATTAATGGCCGGACGGTTCACAGTGGAGACAGAGCTCAGACATGCTGAATCTTGCCTGCTCACATGAGAAGAACTATTCTGCTTTAAGGGACCTATATTCATTTTGTGAATATGGGCCCTTTCAATTTATTGCTGTGATCAAAGCTGAATTTTCAGCATCATTACTTCAGTTTTCAGTGTCACATGATCCTTCAGAAATAATTCTAATATTCTGATTTGCAGCTCAAGAAACATTTCTGATTATTATCAATGTGGAAAACAGTCTTGCTGCTTAACGTTTTTTGTGGAGACCATAATGCATTTTTTTGAGGATTCTTTGATGAATGGAAAGAACAGCATTTATTTGAAATAGAGATCTTTTATAACATTATAAATGTCTTTTAATGTCACTTTTGATCAAAATAAAAAAACAAAAGACCCAAAACCTTTGAACAATAGTGTACATATTAAGGTCATTAGTAGAGGTTGACCGATAGTGGAATTTACCGATACCGATAGCTAGGTTGGACCACACTGGCCGTTACCGATTAATCATCCGATAGTTTTTCAAATGGATACTCAACAAAAATTAAAATAGTGCATTTATATTTTTTAAAAGTACTGAACCATACTTTGTACATGAATAAAAATATTAATATTATTAATTATATATTGATCATTAAACTTCAAAATTTAAACATTTATTAGTAGATGTTGAAATTAACAAACACTAACTAGATGGCCATCTTTAAATATCTACACAAAGAACATAGCATTGAAATTGCATACATATGGATATTGTATGTATACTCTCACACTTTAATTGCTTCTATTCTAGAGCATGTGATGATTATCTAATCAAAATAACAAAATATGGCAGTCGCACACCGGGCAAAAAGCGCAGCGCCACGTCTAGGAGAACTCGCAGGTATCAGGAGTCACACACACGTACAGGACGCGTCGCGTCACCAGCCGGGCAAAAGTTCACGTCAAGAATGATTACAAAGCGGCATAGATGAGTTTGAAGTTCGGTGTTTAAAAAAAAAAAAAACAGCAAAACAGAAAGAAGAAGCACAATCTATATTATAGCTCTCTATATGAAGCATACAGCCTTTATTAGAGCCACAGAAAGACAAACGTTTCACTGAAAAAATGCACAATACACAGTTTTACAGCCTAGGGTGAAGTCATTATGTACATTAACAACAATTTGGGACTAATATAATGTAATTTAATCAAAAACTGTGTGAATGGCGTTCTGCGGCGCAGCAGGATTTCTGTTTGCTGAATGAACATATCAGTTTGCTTTCTCACGTCACAGCTTTAAATCTGCAACTTCGCTGGATAACAAACGCATTAAAGTGACCAGCTGGATATAAACTAATGCAAATAGATGTTAACAATCGTGACATTTAGCATTTGCGTACACCGAAAAACTATCGGCATGGATTTTTGCCGATAGTTCCGGCAATCAACTATCGGTGCCGATTAATCGGCAAACCGATACATCAGTCGACCTCTAGTCAGAAGTTACGTTTATATATTTACAAATATTGATTGCTATGAATTGCATTAAAGGGGTCATCGGATGCTAAATTCACTTTTACATGTTGTTTGAACATAAATGTGTGTTGGCAGTGTGTGTACACATCTACCCTATAATGATAAAAATGCACCCAGTGGTTTTTATTTAATCCCTAAAAATAATATCCCCTTTTTCAAATCAGGCTGTTCTCAGCTTCTTGTCTGTGTGACGTCACAGGAGCAGGGACGTAGACAAGAATGGCTCCATAGCGATTGAGGTGTTCTGTTGTTGGGTGTAATAATGAACATAGCACTCGTCATTTACTCCCGACATCTGAGCCGCTGAAGACGCAGTGGATTGCTTTTGTTTGTGAAGGGAATGCACCCCTGATCTACCTAAATGCGTTTGTTCGCGCGAATCATTTGTCCAGCTTCACTTACAGCAGAAGTGAGTATAAGGTTTTTTTTAATGAATCTTTGCAATCGCTATTCCTAATAACGTGCTAGTTAGCAAGTTTCGCGGCTAGAGTAAACGGTCTCTAAAGAGCACGGTTCGTCACCCCACAGAAGGGAGCTAGCTGTCAGCATACCAGATAATGTGTTCAGTGAATAGGACAAGTCTGCGAGGTCATTCTGAGCGCTGCCAGTTGGTTTCGAATCTTAACAAATGGGTGTGAACTCTTTTTTTGTGGAGCTGTGTTCAAAAACATCTCTTGCCAATTGCATACTGTAATCACTAATAAGAACTGCGATTTGGCCAGAGAGTCTTTTAGGCCAGAAACAAATACAGGCATAAATGCTTGGCCAACATATTACAATTGTACTGTCCTATACTAGATATTTCACATGCATACTTGCAATATTGTGTCAGTATTCAAGGGGCGATAAAAAGAGATCTATGAGAGTTCAATTTGGAATGCGTAGTTAGAAGTGTCTGTGCTAATGTACTTGTGTACTGTTTCGGGCTTTAGACTTGATTAAGATTGATGTGTCCTTGGAATAATGATATATGGAGGCTGTCCTATGCATTTCAGATTAAAGCAAAGTGATTCATATTTCCTATCTTTAGCATTGATCATATAAAATAGCCCACAGGTGTATTTAAGACTTCTTGTTTTCCTGAATTGTTATGCAAATAACTGACACTTGCTGTCTGTTTTGCAGATTGAGTGCAGTTGTATGGCATGCAGTATCTCCAAGAGATCATGGCACACTGTGGCCAGTTCATGAGTCTCAACAATGGAAGAGTGACCAGAGTATGATGCCACAAATAAAAATGCAGTTTAGCCATGCCTCCATTGCTGATCCCCATCAAGGACACTCAATTTTTACTGCTGTCTGGGACTCTCCCTCTTCTCTTGGATAGATTCAGTTTCAACATACATCATACAGCACGCAAGACCATATTGTTTATTGATGATATCATTCTGTCACGAGAAAGATGAAATTTCCTTTTATCAGGAGTCCCAATTAAAACAAGGACACATAAGTTACGAACTCCAGAAAGGGGTAAAACTGAAAGTGTGTACAGTACAGATGAGGTTGCATTATGGCAGCTGAATCTCCTCAACGGCTGCATTCACGTATCTGGTTCGGAGGAGAGTGATAGTTGCACGATGCAGCGAAGCGGAGGCATCGTCGGGAACAGCGGCCAGCCATGGGTACTGCGGCGAGTACGGCTCACCTGGCTCAGTTTCATGCTCTTCTTCATCCTGGTCTTTTTCCCTCTCATTGCACATTACTACCTCACCACAATTGATGAAGCAGGGGGACCAGATAAACGCATTTTTGGGCCAAGACCTGGAGGAGAGCTGTGTGAAGCGAAGCATGTTCAAGACCTGTGTCGTATCCGGGAATCCGTCAGCGAGGAGCTACTTCAGCTTGAGGCAAAGCGACAAGAACTCAATGGCGAGATAGCCCGACTTAACCTACGCATCGAGGCCTGTAAACGTAGTATTGACAGTGCCAAACAGGACTTGTTACAACTCAAAAATGTCATCAGCCAGACAGAGCACTCTTACAAGGAACTTATGGCACAAAACCAGCCAAAACTGTCATTGCCAGTTAGACTTTTACCAGACAAGGATGATCCTGGATACCCTCCTCCGAAGTCGGCCCAAAACTGTCGTTTGCATACTTGTTTTGATTATGCTAGATGTCCACTTACATCTGGCTTCCCTGTCTATGTTTATGACACAGGGTCTTATTCTTGGGGTGAGAAGTTGGACCCTCTTGTCAAACAAGGCTTTGCCTCATCCGTCAAAAGCAGTGTATATGTGACCGATAATCCAAACATTGCTTGTCTGTACATAGTGCTCGTTGGGGAAATACAAGAATCACCCTCCTCTCCTCCCGCCTCGCCTTTAGACCTTGAAAAGCAGCTCAAGGTTTTGCCATATTGGAGGTTGGATGGCCACAACCATCTACTTGTACACCTTTCAAGAAAGTCTTTGACACAGAACTTCCTGTACAATGTGAGCACAGGCCGAGCAGCAGTGGCACAGTCTACCTTTTTTGAACATCAATATAGGGAAGGTTTCGACATGGTGGTGTCTCCACTAGTCCACGCTCTGTCTGAGCCCAACTTCCTTGAGGTCCCTCCGCAAGTCCCGGTCAAGAGGAAGTACCTCTTCACCTTTCAGGGAGAAAAGGTTGAGTCTTTGAGGAGCAGCTTGCTTGAAGCCCCACCGCAGTCCTTCGAGGAGGAAATGGAGGGTGATCCACCAGCTGACTATGATGACCGCATTATTGGCACACTTAAGGCTGTACAGGACAGTCACCTAGACCAGGTTCTTGTGGAGTTCACTTGCAAGAATCAGCCCAAGCCGAGTTTACCAACAGAGTGGACATTGTGTGGCGAGCGTGAGGATCGATTAGAAGTACTGAAGGTCTCTACGTTTGCCTTGGTGATATCTCCAGGCGATGTCCAGTTGGTGGCATCTGCTGGCTGTAGCATGAGACTTTTTGAGGCTTTGGAAGTTGGGGCAATACCGGTGGTGCTTGGCGACCACTCAAAGTTGCCCTACCATCACCTTATACGCTGGAGTGAGGCAGTCATTATGGTACCCAAGCCTCGCATAACGGAGCTGCACTTTCTGTTGCGTAGCATCTCAGACAATGACCTTCTGGCCATGCGACGGCAGGGTCGGTTTCTTTGGGAGACGTACTTCTCCACCTCAGAGAGCATCTTCGGCACCATCCTGGCTGGCGTACGAACCAGCATCCAGATACCAGCAGCACCTATACGTGAGGAGCCTGCCCAGGAGATTCCCCACAAAGCTGGGAAGTTGGCAGGAACCGATGCTAACATGGCTGACAATGGCGACCTAGATCTGGGGCCTGTTGAAGTAGAGCCCCCTTATGCTTCGCCCCGCTTCTTGCGTAACTTCACCTACACAGCTGCTGATGTCTACCACACCTGGAATCGTGCACCTGGCCCTTTCCATCTATTTCCACATACTCCCCTGGACCCCGTACTTCCCTCAGAAGCCAAGTTTCTAGGGTCGGGGACTGGGTTCCGCCCTATCGGCGGAGGTTCTGGGGGATCTGGTAAAGAGTTTCAGGCCGCTCTAGGAGGTAACGTCCCACGAGAGCAGTTCACTGTGGTCATGCTTACTTATGAAAGGGAGGAGGTTCTTATGAACTCACTGGAGAGACTAAATGGCCTTCCTTATCTTAACAAAGTGGTGGTAGTGTGGAATTCCCCCAAACCACCTTCCGATGATCTCCTCTGGCCAGACATTGGTCTACCAATTGTGGTAAGCATACATTATTTCTTGATCATATTTGTTATAGTCATATCTTTTTACTGGGCCAGTAAGCAACCTCCTAGTAACCTCCCGAAACACCCTAGTAAGATTCCTGAACACCCTACCAATGCATAACACCCTAACATCGTGGTGGCAAGTTTAGCACAGGCAGGCACCACTCAAGGAAAAAAATCTTGTTAAGCTTGTTATTAGTCGGAATTCTCCAAGGCTCAAATGTGATAGAACCTCACAAGCATTGCATTCTGCTGTAGATTTGGTATGCTCTCTCTGCTGTCTTTGAAGCATAGCTTTCATGTCTCTAGGGCAGCAAGCCAAATTAGTTCTGGTGATATTAATGGAAACAGTGCTGTATTAAGCCCACAGTAAGGTTATACTTTGAAATGAAAACCCAAACAGAATGCTGAAGTACCCCAAGTTTCTTACTATCTTCAAGTAGTTTGGAACTTTGAAACTGAGCATCTTTAATTATGGATGTAAAGTTGCAAAGTTGTATTAGAACTAGCAAATATTTAAATTTTAAACCATGCCTGCACACAAAACATTTGCTTTATTAATCAAAAATGGTTTAGAGAAGTATTAAGTTGTTTTGATTGGCATTTGATGTTTTCATAAGGATGTGTGTCTGGCAGGCCCAGTAAAACCTCATAATAATGCCATGTTCTACCTCAACAGTCGTTCACATTGTGGCATGTTGACTCAACAGATGGGCTTTTTCTCTGCAGGTGGTACGCACAGAAAAGAACAGCTTAAACAATCGCTTCCTTCCCTGGGATGCAGTCGAGACTGAGGCTATTTTGTCTATTGACGATGATGCCCATCTTCGACACGATGAAATTATGTTTGGGTTCAGGTAAGGTTTTTATGATGCCAAGATCATACCATATTATGTTTAATAAGGCTGAGCAATTACACAGAATGCTTACAATATTTTCATGAAAATTTAAATAATTTAAATGAAATAATTTAATTATCTACTTTGGCTGTTCACAAATGTATCCATCTTTTGGCCATTTCAAAGCAAATACGTCAATATCGAGGTATATACTTAATATAGTCAAAAGGCTTAAAATATTGAGATAAACCTTTGATTTTGTGTTGGTAAAATATTACATCCTGAAAATGCAATACCTAAATTTTTGCAGATAATTTTGAAGATATTTCCCTTTTTTTAAAGATAAATTTAGGGGCATTATTTGTATAGGACAGTGCCCATGATGCTGTGACTCCATTACTTTTGCCCCTTTTAAAGAAATGTTATTTTGTGAAGTTCATTTTTATCATTTATATTATTAGAAAACAATGTGAAACTCCCCATGATGTCACTGCTTCGGACTTAAAGGGTTAGTTCATCCAAAAATGAAAATTAGGCTGTGTTTTACTCACCCCCGATGCATCCTAGGTGTATATGACTTTCTTCTTTCAGACGAATCCAGTCGGAGTTATATAAAAAATTGTCTTTGATCTTTCAAGCTCTATCGTTGCACTCAGCGGGTGTTGCAGTGCTTCGGTTCAAAAGACCTGAAATAAAAAGCACCCTTCCATAAAAAAAAGTGTCTCACATGGCTCCGGGGGGTGAACAAAGGCGAGGAGCAGCTTCGAATCGATGTGTTTTTGTAAGAAAAATATCCATATTCAAAACTTAATAATCACTTGAATCTAGCTTGCGCTCACTGTTGTAAACGGAAGCAGTTCCGGGGGAATGACGTATGAGGTCAGCTTTGCGCATGCGCCGCTCAGAAGTGACGCACGCGGAGAGATCGAAACAAAACAACGGTCACTAATTAGAAGTACAAAACGAGGATTTGTAAAGAAGAATGCCAGAGGATTTCGATATAAGCCAAGAGGAGACTGGTTTTCCTTTGCTAAAGTAAGGAAAATTTGCTTCTTTTGATCCTGTAAACAAACGTTGGTTTTCACAAGACTCAC
>NW_015656152.1:1557318-1573291 GCF_001515625.1 Sinocyclocheilus rhinocerous | reverse complement strand
AGTACAGCGATAAAGCTTGAAAGATCAAAGACAATTTTTAATATAACTCCGACTGGATTCGTCTGAAAGAAGAAAGTCATATACACCTAGGATGCATCGGGGGTGAGTAAAAAAACAGCCTAATTTTCATTTTTGGGTGAACTAACCCTTTAAGTATGTTTAGGAAAAATAAATTCAGTTTTATGAAGCAAGGAAAGCAAAATATTTCTATTGGAGAGACCGTGTAAGCCGATCTGTTTTCTCACCTCAGTCTGTATGTTTTAAGCATACCATTTTAGATAAAATTACAGTGTGATCCAAAGATGTGAAAAGTGTTTTCAAATGCACATGAACATCTGTATGCCCATTTAAATGTATTTGTGAAGAAAGCGAGAACTGTTGTGGAGTGTTCCTGCAGGGTTTTTGCATTCAGTCATGTGATGTTGAGAGTTTAAGCCAACAGCTGCAGATTCAGTTGTTGGTTTGAGGAATTTAAAGCATCTGATCTGATAAAGTCCATGACAGTTGAAGAAAACCCTGTGCTTCCCTCCTGTGTACTTCCATGTTTATTCACATGTTTAGTCATTGGGAAGATGAGCTGATAGCGGGAGCTTTAGATTTGATTTAGCTTGCGCTGGTTTATTTTTCTTTTTCGTCTGTTTGTTTTGGGGTAAAAATGGTCACGTCAAGAATCTTTACACGCTGAACACTAATAATGTTCCCGATATATTTTGGTGTCTTAGCATTAGGGAATTGGTCAGGATGGTAAACATTTTTTTTTATTATTATTAGGTTGCCATTATAATCGAACCATTGCTAAACAGTTATTATGATTGATGTGTAAGTCTATTTTATGTGAGGTCTTTGACAATATTTAGGCCTAAATTTTATTTGGATTACACAATTTTAACATAAACTAATAAACTTAATGTGATGCATATGTGTCAGTCATACTGTCAATGAAACAGGAAAGGTTTCTACATGAATATGGCATAGTTTATTATTAACTATTTGAATCTATTTGATTTTATTAAATTACTTAATCAATTTATTCAATTCAAATTTTCATAATGCATTTATTCAAATTTCTTAGAATCAACATAAATCTGTTGTAAAAATATTTAAATATTTTCAGTTAAAAAGTATGAATTTTGTTAAAATATGGCTAGCTGAGAAATAAACAATATTCAATTAGCTAAAATGAATGAGATTGAAAATTGATTTACTGATGATAAATATATAAACTTGTTTGTGTATTGAGTTTTTGTTAAAACTGTAATCCAAATGGATGAAAAATGTATATGTATTTTAAATATATAAATATTAAATTACTTAATTATTATTATTTATTTATTTTGTATTTATTTATTTTTAGAGCATATATTGCTAAGAAACTTACCAAGTGCTGTTCAGTGATTATTAAAATCACCGGTTTGGATCATTCCCATTTCTTTCTCTTCCTTCGCTCCCAGGGTGTGGCGGGAGGCCAGAGACCGGATTGTGGGATTCCCAGGAAGGTTCCATGCCTGGGATGTAAATCACCAGTCTTGGCTCTACAATTCCAACTACTCCTGCGAGCTCTCCATGGTGCTGACGGGTGCAGCCTTCTTCCACAAGGTGAAGCTTTGCCCGCTTTGACACTTCCAGAGCCTGATCATGCCACAAATAGACACCAGGCTTATGTAGGTTTACCCAGATAACACCAGGAAATGGTTTAGTTAGTTAAAAACAATGTTGCTTCTAAGTATATTGTTGTTCAAGACGCAGTGCTTCATTTTCCAGATGGATAAGTTAACAGCACAACATGTTTCATTTATGAGCATTGCTGTGCAACATCATGGTACATTTGAAGTGCTTTGGCTCTCTTGCGTTCATTTTTTATTAAAATCCATAATTCCTCTCCTCAGTATTACGCATACCTCTATTCGTACGTCATGCCTCAAGCCATACGTGACATGGTGGATGAGTACATCAACTGTGAGGATATCGCCATGAACTTCCTTGTGTCTCATATCACTCGCAAACCCCCCATCAAGGTCAGTGGGCTGTTACTTGAAACATGTTATTTCAAGCCTTTTGGGGCTTTTGTCATTTGTGATTTCAGGTTCTTGCTCAGACATGCCATTTTTGGATATGAATAATGTGAATAATGAATAGTATAATAATGTTAATCAAGACAATACATTCTGTTTCCATCACTCTGGGTAGCCCCGCCCACAGAGAAATCTAATTGGTTCAAATCTTTTCTCCACCTAACTGTGTTTTGAACTTTGAATATGGCCTTATTGGCTTTTATTTTGTCACCGTGCAGCACTTCCAGTCAGGACAAAAAAACAGTTTATTTTTAACTTGGTTACAACACAGTGTTACATTTTAATTATCTGGCTCAAATTTAAATATGTTGCCATTGATAAATCTCTCTTTATCATGAACATAACATACCATGGTCATATTTCACCCCCAAATCAAAAGAAAAATCAATAAAATTGAATATAAAATTAAACACTATATAAAATAGAATATAAAGAAATTTAAAGGAAATATATAATGTAATATAAAGAATATGATTGAAGAAAATTAAGTTTATTTTCAGCAGTATTAGGCTTTTTTTTCATTTAATTTCCCCCTTTATTAGTATTTAAACCTAAAATAATTATATTGTTTAAATTGTATTTATATATCACAATAATATTGTGTTGCCTAAATTGCTGTAATACAAAAATTGGAATCTAATAACAACCATCGAGAAAGGCAAACAAAAAAATTTAATTGTGGGAAAAAGTTCTGGAATGAATAACAATAAAATTTCAACAAATAAATAAATATTTCAAAAATCTTTTTTTTTTCTTATGCCAAAATGTATTTCTTTCTTTTTTGTTTGATTTGGGGGTGAAATATGACCTGGAAATTGTAAGATTCTCCTGTTATCATTTTGCAGCCACAATTTTGTGGTTATTGTGCACTATAAAAGAAATGAAATGTCTAGGAAGTTTCCAGACAGAGCACACTACTTCCAGTTTTACTCGTGTATGTTACAATAAATTGATTTCAGTGGGATTATTCAGTAGGATTTCAGTTTTAGCTTTTAGCTCAAGTCCATTGACTGAAGCATCGGGACGGCCATGAATTAACGGTGTAATGAAATTTGATGAATTTTCTCTCTCCGTCTGTTGCTGTCTCGTCAGATTAAACACATCAATTACATTTGTTTTTGTTGTCACGAAGAAGCCAACCAGATTGCATTGAGAAAACAGGCTAAACAAATGAAAAAGATGATATTGTGGTGTGAAGTTAATAAGTCTGTCGTCTTTATATGGAGAGATTGATTTAATGGAATAATTCACTTAAAACTGTAAGTCAGTTACTCATTCTCATGTTGTTTTAAACCAGTATTACTATCCGAAGGAAGGACAAAAGCATCATAAAAGTAGTTCATGCAAACTTTTGCCCTACATTCCAAGTCTTCTCAAGTTGTGTGATAGATTGTGTGAGGAACTGACTGAAATCGAAGTCATAAATCTGTTTTTCATGACGTTCCCCCTCTCAGGTGACATCACGTTGGACCTTCCGCTGTCCCGGCTGTCCACAGGCTCTTTCGCACGACGATTCACACTTCCACGAGCGTCACAAGTGCATCAACTTCTTTGTAAAAGTCTATGGATACATGCCGCTGTTATACACTCAGTTCAGAGTGGACTCGGTACTCTTCAAGACGCGGTTGCCCCACGACAAGACGAAGTGCTTTAAATTCATTTAGCGGATCGGGGAACTGTAAAGCACAGACGGAGCGCGGACGCGGGACGGTCTCTCTCTGGGAACGTGAAGGGAACTAAAGCTTTCTTGTAAATATCGGAGAATTTTACTTTGAGCTCGTCTTCCTTGAAGTCAAGGGAGAACAATTAGAGAACGAGCGATTACCGTCAGGCGTTTTTAACGCTGTGCGTGATTCATCAGCAACCACTACAGATTTTATTTGCACCACTTTTCATGGGACGTCTGGGACAGCGAAGTCAAACGATATACTGACTGAACATACAGTTATGGACCGATGGAGGCTGCTTTTGATGACATATCTGAGAATTATGGGAGAGTCGGAAGTGTGTAAATGATACGTGTTATTTTTACTTTGCATATACTCGTTTGAAACGCACTGATGGTCATGTTTTGTTTAGTTTTTTTCTTGTGTGTGCTTTTGTGCACGTGTGAATGGCTGCGTGTGTTGTTCTGTAGGTTGACGGTGACTAAGCGTCATTAAACCCCGTCAAATGTTTGTTGATCATCAGTAAGAATAGCACAAGATATCAAACATAACTGCATCGGAATAGCACCAAATCAAGCTGTTACACGTTCTCATGTCCGTCACAATCATACAAGAAAACAAAAAGTCTGTATGTAACCTGTTCAGTACTTGTTTAGTTTTTTTCTTGTGTGTGCTTTTGTGCACGTGTGAATGGCTGCGTGTGTTGTTCTGTAGGTTGACGGTGACTAAGCGTCATTAAACCCCGTCAAATGTTTGTTGATCATCAGTAAGAATAGCACAAGATATCAAACATAACTGCATCGGAATAGCACCAAATCAAGCTGTTACACGTTCTCATGTCTGTCACAATCATACAAGAAAACAAAAAGTCTGTATGTAAACTGTTCAGTACACTTGTGGAATAACCGATCCATCTTAACGCCTTTTGCTGGATAATCACATCTGTTTGTGGCGACTGGCTCGTGTGTTGTGTGTCATTTTAATAAGGTTGAATGATTTCATAGGTGACAATTGAAAAAAGAAATATCCAGGTCATATTTAATCATATTTTACACAAGGAAAAAGGATTTTTTTGTCAAATGTGACAATTTTCATGAATTACAGCACCCAAATTCTCATTTCGTAATGCAAAAATACATAATTAATGTACTTTGCCTAATGCAAAATATAGCTTTTCAATATATATATTTTTTTTATTTGGATTTGCGTGACAATTAAGCACATTACTATCAGTTCTCATTATTATAATCCAAAAAAATCTGTCATTACTGTAATGCACATTATTTTTTTTTATTTTTTTTTCTATTTACATAATATGCTAAATTCAATACAACAAATATTACTTATGACATATAAAAAAATATACATAATTTGTTTTGTTTTTTTTGTGAGATTTTTAGGGTTAAATGTGCTTTTTTTTTTTTTTTTTTTTGTCAAAATCTGGTCCTGAAATAATTTGTCTTAATTTTCCTTCAAGCACAATATTATTTCTTATTTATTCCTTACTTCCTTTTGATTTTGTGGTGAAATGTGACCTGGACATGTTCTTGACAGCTTCATGTGCGAATGTGTTTGTGTGTCCGCTGATTATCTGTTAAACACGTGTGACTGCAAACGGCAGTGACGGGACGTGCAGTAGTTGCTCTTTCCTCTGTAAACGGTACGTGTCTCTGTTCTGTGGCAGGATGTTAACAACCTGACAAATCTGAGATGCCTTTGAGAACGCTGAGCTTGACTATTTCTGTCTGGTGGTTAATTCATGATGGCTGTCCTGACATGTTTGACAGGTACATTTAGGAAAATGGCTCTGCAATTGTAAATTAATGAGTTTTATTTAAAAAAACAAAACAAAAGTGGCTCTGTTCCCCTTAGAATAGGAATATGAATGATTAAAAAATTTTTTTATTTTTTTTTGTTACATGCTGCCCTTGTTTTGTATTGTGTATAAATCTATTGAACAGGCTTTAATGTTTTATTATTATTTGTAATTATTGTGAAGACCGTATGGCCTTTGGTATTGGACAGGAACTGACCGTACATAAACTATTGGTAGTAAAGTGTTAAATGCCAGCAAACTTGATAACTGACAACTTCTTCAACCACACTAATAAACCAGCCAGTGTCATCATCTTTCATTATGGTGAAGGTCTCAATCAGTTTTTATGAAATGAATGATTCACAAAAGGATTTGTCATTATTCAGTGTTCATGGAATTTTGCAATACGTTTTATTGTGTTTGTGTTCATTGAGGAACAGGATCAGGAAATTGCAAACTGGAATCAAACTAACAACTCTGACAGTAAAACGGGACGGGGTTGGGATCTCTGTAGTTTTTACTTAGTGTGTTTTTATTATATTAATTTATCTTTTTAAATTATAAGTAAATCTTTTCATTTATATTTTAATTTTTACTTTCATTTTTTAATATTCTAAATATTAATTATTCTTCTTTATATTAATTAAGTATTATTATATTTATTTTCATTCATTTAAATATGATATTTTAGATCAGATGTGATGTCAGGCAGTACTTTTTTTTGCCCAGAAAGTTGGCAAGAGGTTCTAAATCCATAAATAGAAATCTAGCTGTAGTTATGGTATTCAACAGTCAAAATAAATGAGAGGTGGTGTGAAAATATCTATCTATATAGAAATCTCTCTCTCTCGCTATATATAAACCAAACTTGTGTGAGAGAAATACTGTGTTCAAAAATGTGATATTACAAATTAAATCTGCACAGCTCTAATTTACTTGACCTCACGAATAACAAATTCCAGCCGATTTCATCATTTGTTTGGAGTGGTAAAATGAACCCTTTTCTCCGTAATCACACATTACAGTAATTTAGTGGATTCATTTGCGTAAACAAATGGTTCAGAGTGATGTTCCATTATTCCTGATTCACACATCACTAGTGTGTGCTCGTCTTCGTTTTGACTGTCCATCACGTGTTCCGGTCTGTGGGCTTCAGGGGCCGTGAGCGCAGCTGCTTTGACGGGCCCCGGGCTCAGGCGGGGTCTGCAGTTCAGGAAACACTGCAGTCTCTAATCAAACCCCGGACACGCATCTTTCTGCCTGACATCAGCTGAGGGGCTCTCAAACACATGATGAGAGGCTGAAACGCGGCTGTAAACCAGCCCAGTGTGAAATTAGACCCCTCCCTGTGAAGAAACATCTCGAGCTGCAACCTCATAAACCTTCACAGCAGCATGATTAAAGATGAATGCTGTAAGACACGTTTCTGTTCATCATATTTAACTCCATCTCTATCTAGCCTTCTTTGTAGCATTCTGTAGTGTATACATTGCTCTATATATCATTCTTTCTGTCATCCATTCTATCGTTCTTTCTAACTCGTTCTATCTATCGTTCATTATATTTATAGTTCTTTATAGCACTCCATCATTTTTATATCTATTGTTCTATATATCGTCTTCCGTTCTGTCTGTCATTCTTTCCATTGTTTGTTGTATGTGTCATTCTTTCTATTGTTGATTCTATTGTTCATTCTATGTAGGGCTGGCCGGTATGCCGCTATATATGTCGATAACACGGTATAAAGTGTCTATCGTTTATTTCGCGGTATGCAAATATATCGGCGTAGCTCAGTACTACATAAAAGTTATGTACACCTGACCTAAGAGTGATAAAGAAACATGCATGAATGAGAAAATAAAGAGTGGGACGTGCTAGATGCTAAATAAGCGTTATTAAGCGCAATAAGCAGTGAAAAAGCATGCACAAATTCAAATTTTTTTCGCATCTTATTGCGCTTGAATTATATCAATATGTCCGTCGTGTGGAGTATTCACATAAACACAGTCGGTTATGTGTTAAATAAATGTAAACAGTTGGGTGAAAACCGGATGCTTTTTTTAGTATATTGGTTCCGTGCAGTCGGTCTTAAAGGGACAGCAGCCTAATTTACCTGCTGCTGTCTGTGGCATTAATGTTAATCAAACAACAAAAGACAAAGAGAAAACCACTCACTGCTCTTGACTGAATCACTTTTGGATCTTTAATCATTCATCAGTTCATATCAGAATCAGTTCATATTTGATTCATACAGTGAAGATTATGCAGTGTTTTAGTTATATAGTTGATTATTCAATTTCTGTAGTAGGCCTATTTAAATAAACCTACAGCACTTTAGCTGAAAAACCTATGTTTATTTAATTTGTGTTTTTGTTCTATTCAGGGGTGTCAAACTCAGTTCCTGGAGGGCCGGAGTTCTGCAGAGTTTAGATTCAATTCCATGGTAATGCCATGGTATTCTTTAATGTAGCTTGAAGTGCTATAAAAATACCTTTGCACATGAATATGGTAAACCTTCAGAACGATAGATAGATAGATAGATAGATATTTTGAATGCTAAATAGAAAGAATTATATATATTAATATATATATATACACACAGTATATATATATATATATATATACTGTGTGTATATATATATATTAATATATATAATTCTTTCTATTTAGCATTCAAAATATCTATCTATCTATCTATCTATCGTTCTGAAGGTTTACCATATTCATGTGCAAAGGTATTTTTATAGCACTTCAAGCTACATTAAAGAATACCATGGCATTACCATGGAACATGTCCAAAAAACATATGCCGTTGTTTCTGAATAACCATAATAGTGTCACGATGAGAGTGTTGTCTGCCAGACTAAATACTATTTAGGTTTGGGGTTTGTTAAAATCAATAACCCTAAAATAAGCACTAGTAATAATAATGACACTTGCCTTACCATAAAATCACTGATAATTCATCTCACACAAGCACTGACTAGGGAATACTTGTACTAATGACTTAAACCGGAATAACGACAGGATTTGTGTCCAGACGTGAGGTTTCCCAGCACTCGTGAAAGTAACACATGCAGCTGGATGATATGTTAGGTGTGTGTTTACAGCTCCCGTGAGAGACACACATGATATCAGTGCAGAGAGAGAGATTGTGTTTCAGTCCAAACTCCTCTCAGACCAAGAGTGCTGGATTACATTATGAATGTAAAAAACTAGGTTGAGGTTCATATTCATTGTCTTGAACTTTTGACTGTGGCCCCAAAATGTATTCAGACACTGAAGTCACTTAGAAAAGTCTGAATGTCGTTACATTAGATACTGAATGTCTGCTTACTTTTCTCTTCACTAAAGTAACTTTCCTTCATCATGTTTGAAGTCTCGTCTTTTGAAGGTGTGTCGTGACATGTTGTCAAGTATGGTGTCCCATACTCAGAAGTTGTGCTCTGCATTTCACCCATCCAAGTGCACACACACACACACCGTGAACACACACCCAGAGCAGTGGGCAGACATTTATGCCGTGGCGCCCAGGGATTTATGAAGTCGGTTTTCAAATTCACTCAGCAGTCATAATTTAAAAATATTTATATGCTGTTATAGCATTTATTAACATTATGGATAGGATTTTATTTATTTATTTATCTTATTTTATTTTTATTTGGTATTTTTATGTGCTTTTGTCGTTTTTATTATTTTTTCAAATATATTTCTATTTTTACTTCTACAAAGGGAAGCCTTTTGGATTTTTCAGCTAAAAGCCACCATTTTTCCTGGTTTGAATGAGGAATTAGATTTAACTCCATATTTGTGAAATGATTTTCAGTACGTTTATTGTTATTATTATCAAGATATATATATATTATTTTTTTTGTATATGTGATTACACTTCGAAATTGTTAATGATGCTATTGGTCCCCCCTGTAATGAGTATTTTGGTTTCTCCCATTTCTATTGAGCAACTGATTATATCTACACCTGTGACTAATTTTGTACTTGACACACTCTGAGGAAGGCTGGATGGCCGAAATGCATCAGTGTGCAGTGTAGCTAATCAAGCTCTTACTAGGCATAGAAACTTCCAGTCAGGTGTGTTGAGGCAAGCAGTGTTGCCAATTTAGCTACTTTGTAGCTAGATTTAGCGACTTCCCCGCCCCTTTTGAGACTTTTTTCAAAAGTTTAGGAACAAATATAGCAACTTCTTGGACAAACCTTATCTAAGTTCTCATCTTGCCCACTGATCTACGTTCATCTTTATATAGATCAGTGAATTTGCCATTGTGATGTCATCTAGTGACATTTAGCTACCAGTTTTAGCTACTTTCAATTGAAAGCAGTTGGCAACACTGAGTGTTCTAGTCATTTTTAATGTTTCTAGAGTGAGCCATGTTTGAATAAAGGCTTTTTTTAACATTTTGGAACTGGAAGAAGTGCCTTGGATCCGTAGTTTCTGTAGATATATTTCTATTTTGCTTTAATTTATTTATTTTATTTTTTCAGTTTGATTAATTTTAGTATTTCAATTTAAATTTGTTTTATTTCAGTTAGTTGCCATGGCAGCATTTCTCATGTTCATTTAAGTGTTTCATCTAATAATTCTATTTTGTTTTAGCTTATTTTAACTTAATTTCAATTAATGAAAATGATTTGTAATAATTTTATTTTAGTATTTTACTAAATTAGATTAGTATTTTAGTAATCTTACTACTTCACCTTATTTCAGTTGCCATGGCAACATTTCTAATTAAAATTTTTTTTTTATCAAATAGTTATATTTTATTTCCACTTTATTTCAGTGCGCAGAGGAAGTACAGGTGATGCTCATCACATTAATTTAATTTAATTTTAATTTATACATGAACTATCAGCATCACCCACTAACCACAAACAAACCACACTGACCGTCTTCATTTTCAACACGTCATCTGTTGTTTTAGCAGGTCAATCCTTGAACAGTGAGCTTGAGATTTCCTTCATAATAAATGCGGTTTAACTCCTATAATCCTCAAGCTATTGCATAAGAGATGATATGGAGTAAGTGTGGAGGTGGAGGCCGCTGACACAGAGAGGTAAGCAGCTGCTTGTACACTTCCTTTAGTGAATTAAATGATTTGTTGGGCTCGCTCTTCATTATCTTACATGTAGGAGCTTCATGTTGTTGTTATCTAATGCAGTGACATTCAGGCAGTTTAAAACCGTTTCTGTAGACGCACTTCTCCGAGTCAAAGGTCATCGGTAGAGTATAACCCTTATTTATCATTACATGATTTAAAACAAGCTTTTAGTGTTCATGAGAAATGATGTAAGATAAGTGAGAAATCTCATTAATCAAAGCATGACTGAAAGTGGATAATCTATCCTATATCTTAAGTATGTTTTGACTATGCAAAAGGTATAATGTGTGGCCAGTGCTATTTTAGTTTAAATGACATACAGTACTATTGTAATTTTTGTTCATATTTAAATATTTTTTTAATATATTTTCGATTTCCTTTTCATTTTAAAGTTTTTGTAATTTTTAATGGCATTTTTTTAAATTGCATTTTCTTTTTTCTCTTTTTTTTTAAGTGTTTTTGGTCAGGTTAACTATAATAATCCTGTGTATCTTTTATATGCTGTACTGTTGTATTTTTGTTCATATTTATTTTTTTAAATATTTCCCATTTCACTTTAATTTTAGTTTCAGTCATTTTTAATTGCAAATTTAAAAAAAATATATATTTCCATTTTTTTATTCATTATTACTTATAATTTGTTTATTTATTTATTTGTGTTTTAGTTAACTATAATAACCCAGTGTGTGGTTATTATCTTTTATTCTGCGATTTGTTAAATGTAACAACATTGCCAAGGCATCTGAATTAATGATTTAATTCACTGAAAATCCCACAAACTTAAAGCATTTAAAAAATCCTGCATTTATAATCTCAACTCTGACATCTGATGCTACTGAAACAATCAAGAAAAAAATTTCTTGATGATGTGTGTGGCGTCTTCCTCCAGCTGGATGAGCACATCCTCCGCCTGCAGGTGAAGAATGTGCCCGTCTGCCGTCTCCTCCACCTTCACCTCCGTGATGCCGTTCTGCGAGCAGAGATTCAACACAATCATCCATTCATTCAGCATAATGGGTTGTTTCACGTACTATTTTTGTTTTAATATAAGGCAGTACATCCTGTGCTTGTTATTGTTAAAGGGGTCATATGCGATTTCAATTTTTCCTTTCTCTTTGGAGTGTTACAAGCTCTTGGTGCATAAAGAAGATCTGTAAAGTTGCAAAGACTAAAGTCTCAAATCCAAAGAGATATTCTTTATAAAAGTTAAGAGTCAACCACGCCTACCTAAAACGGCTCGTTCTAACACGCCCCCACATACCTATAATGTTCTTTTTAGCAGCATCATATGACCCCTTTAACTAAAACAAACTATTAAAAATCGTTTTTGGTAATTGAAATAAGGGTGAAATAAAATAATACATAAATATTCAATGAAAAACGTAAACTTTAAAATTGGAAATGTTGCCCTGGCAACTAACTGTAACTTTTATTCTCGCTGTAGTATTGTTGCTGCCGCCGCTGCCGTCATGTCGTGAAGGCGCTGTGTGTTTCGCAGTGTAGTGTAGTGCTTGTTGTTTGTCATTGCTCCGATCACAAGAAAAAAAAAAATCTATAGCTATCTATATACATACAATAATACAATATCATTGGGATACTATTATAGTTTTATTAATATTTTGAATTAGTTTTTATTTTTATATGTTCATGTTAATTTTAGTTAAAGTAATTTTTGTCATTTTTATTGTTTTTTTTAATAATAAGTATAAATACAATAATAATAAAATAATAATAGTAATGATACAACCCAACTGAGATACTATTATAGTTTTATTCATATTCTGAATTAGTTTTTATTTTTATATTTTCTGTTTTCATTTTAATTGTAGCTAATTTTAGTAATTTAGTTTGTCATTTTTATTAGTTTTTTTTATTTATACATCTATACAGTTTTCATTGATTTTTATTTCAGTTTTAGTTTTAGTTATTTTAGTACATCAGAGTAAACTGAAAATGAGATTTTTTTTTCAGTTGAAATCTATTTCAAGTGACAACAATATGGTTTTGTTTTTAGTTTTAGTTAACATATTTACACACTAATAAAAACAATGAAAATATAAAAATAAAAGCTAATTCAAAATATTAATAAATATTATAATAGTATATAAATATTACTAAAATATCACTGCTTTGAACTTGGCAACTCGGTTATCATTGACAATTCTCATTATTAAAATTTTCTCAGTATTAATTGTGTATTGCAATTTGTGACTCGACTTTACTTGGTCTTGGCCAGTTGAATTACTAGAGAGCTGTAAGTGATGTTATTACTCCAGCACAACGCTCAATACACGTCTCAAAGTTCATCTGGGGATTGATTAGGTTTGATTGGCTCATTCCAGTTTATCCGAGCGGTTTATTTGTTGAAGAGCATCAGGCTCATCTGAGCGTTGGCTCTCAGGTTGATGGTTAATGGTGGAGATCTGGGACGCTTTACGACGGGATAACAGCTGCGGTCGAACCAACAGACTCTCGGCGGGACATTCAGCAGCATCATTCTGTGCTTCCTGAGAGCTTCAGAACGCTCAAATGTGTGTGAGAGGATGAGATCATAATCACACACATGAGCTCTCCATTCCATTTCCATTTATACCGCGATATTACTGTAAAATCAGAATTTGTTTTTGTGTTTTGCTGAAATGTGATTGCTAAGGTGTTGTTATGTGGTTGCTAGGGTGTTGAGGATGGTTGCCAGGACATTGCTTAAGTGTTCTGAGTTTTTGTTACGTTACTATGCAGTTGCTAGGCCATTGTTATGGCATTTCGCCTGTTGCTAGGTGGTTGCTAGGGTGTTTTGTGTTTTCAACTGAAATAAAATAAGTTGAAGTACTAAAATTATTAAAACTAAACTATAAACAATTAAAACTGAAATAAAATAGCAAAATATAAATATTTAAAAAAAGAAACACGAATAAAAATGATATAAGCAAACAACAAAATTACTAAAAACCGAACTAAAATTAATATGAAAACAGAAAATCTAAAAATAAAAGCTAATTTAAAATATAAATAAATATTACAATAGTATGCAAGTAATACCAAAATAGTAAATATATATATATATATTAGATACAAAATATTACATAGAAATATTAGATCTAAAACTGACATAAAATCAAAGTGAAATAATTGCAAAAAAGCAAATTACAAAAAAATTAACCTAAGCTAAAATTAAAATGAAAAATATAAAAACAAAATTTTATTCAAATTATGCATAAATACTATAATTGTATACAAGCAATACTAAAATAGTAATACTAAAATAAAAAAAGTATATTATGCACTCATATTTTTGCAGTTTTTAATTTTTTTACACTTACAATATAATGAGCTCACTTCATAAAATTGGTATTTATTTTTATGAATTAGGCCGTGTGTCCACCAAAGTGTTTTTAGCCAGCTGAAAACGCCCAGCTGTGAGCGCTCGAGAGGGTTTTTTTTCACTTGAGACGCTTTGGTTGCTATGATACTGAATGTCCACAGAAGTAATGTGGCAGACGCATCGTGAACTAAATGTTGCAAGCATTATTTTTCATATCAATATTCGTAGTAGTCCGGGAATCCCATCTGGTACAAACAAGAATACTCGGAGACGAGCAGCATTAACGTCTCCTCCACTGTTGCTTAGTCGTAGTATGAGCAGAATGTGTTGGTCGGAGTGCTATTAGTCCCGCCCCTCCTCCACTGTGATTGGACGGCTGACTAAAAAGTGACAGTGATGAGCGCTGCGTTTTACCCAAAGATGAACATTCTTCAGCTCTCGGTGGACACGCGGCCTTAAACTAGTGGACCCACAAGTATTGGGAACTAACTTCATAAATGCACAGAATGAAGTTCAATCTGAGAAAACAGTTCTGTGCTGATGATGCATGATCAATTGCAATGACATTCAAACATTTATGTGTGTATCCACATAATTTTCCTGTCCATCCAAACTAACAGCTTTCCTGCTAATAAGCTGGAATAAGTATCTTCCGCACATCTGCATCATCAGCACTAAAGCAGCACTTCTTCGAGAAGCTCACAAAGTCACCTTGAGCACCTTCCTTTACAATCAGTAGAGAAATTCATTTCGCTTCCAGATTAATTAGCATGTAATCGATGTTCCGGACGCCTGCAGAAGTGCTGCCAGAATCTGCCGTTTGGGATTTGACCTTTCCCTGCATGTTAATGGCGCTCGTTCTCGCAGGAACGCTGGATCTCTCTCGTTTAGTTCATGAACAATGTGTTTACCGCTGCTGGCGCAGATCTCTGTGTCTGTGGGTGGTACGGGTTGAATTACCTCTGTCAGGTGTGCGGTTCTCTTTCTGTGCCCCGGGACGTCACGCAGACCGTATTTCACAGGTGAAAGCGACTACAGACACTCTGAGAGTCATTCGTCAAACTCTTGTCCCGGCTTGACTTTAACCTCCAGCACTTTGAACTCTGTTCAACCCTCTTCACACGTGAGCGTACAGAACGAGTGTGTGTCGTACCTTGTGCAGCATGGCCAGGAAAGGCTCCAGAGGAACCGCCCCGCTCAGCAGAGGATTGGGCTTCAGGACCTCCGGTGGATCCTCCATCACCCTCTTCCTCTTCTTACTGGGCGGCACTGGAGCGGGTTTGGGCACCGGCTACAAAACACACACACACACGTAAATAAGGCCTGAGACTCACACAAGGATGTAAATGCAAATCTAGTTACACAGATGTCTGAAGACACTTGTGTAAAGTGTTTCTGTCCTTCAAGGGCTGTATTCTATACAACATTATGCATATTTTTCTCTCAATTCCTCTTATGATGTTAGTGGTGAAGCTGCTGAATTGGCCTTGAGAGCAGTGAGCAAGAATGAAGCGAAAAGCCTTGCTTTTTGTTCGGATAAAAAAAAAAAACTATGTTGATAAATTAGTATTTTTGTTAGTTACTTTAATTATTTTAAATAGTTATATAATTATCTTTATATTAGTATCTTTATATTATTATCAATTATTATTTTATACGTTTTGTTCTTTGTTATTTACAATACTCACATGAACCTTTCTTTATTTTCTATCATGATTGTGAAAAAAGCCTTGCTTTAAAAAAAACAAACAAACAAAAAAAAAACTACTTTTTGTTTGGAATATAAAACGATGCTAATAAAATTGTATTTTAATTATATAATTTTTTTTATATATTATCATTATCATCATCGATTATTATCTTATCATTTTTGTTCTTTGTTATTTACAATACCAACATGAAAATTTTCTTTCATGTTTTTTTTGTTTGTTTGGATTATAAAACTATGCCATAAAATTGTATTTTAATTATTGAATCTTAAT